>NC_044987.1:108567687-108650184 GCF_008728515.1 Papio anubis
TTTTGGTGTTTTAGTCATGAAGTCCTTGCCCATGGCTATGTCCTGAATGGTATTGCCCAGGTTTTCTTCTAGGGTTTTTATGGTTTTAGGTCTAACATTTAAGTCTTTAATCCATCTTGATTTAATTTTTGTATAAGGTGTAAGGAAGGGATCCAGTTTCAGCTTTCTACTTATGGCTAGCCAATTTTCCCAGCACCATTTATTAAATAGGGAATCCTTTCCCTATTTCTTGTTTTTGTCAGCTTTGTCAAAGATTAGATAGTTGTAAATGTGCGTTATTATTTCTGAGGGCTCTGTTCTGTTCCATTGGTCTATATCTCTGTTTTGGTACCAGCACCATGCTGTTTTGGTTATTGTAGCCTTGTCGTATAGTTTGAAGTCAGGTAGCATGATGCCTCCAGTATTGTTCTTTTGGCTTAGGATTGTCTTGGCAATGCGGGCTCTTTTTGTTTCCATGTGAACTTTAAAGTAGTTTTTTTTCCAATTCTGTGAAGAAAGTTATTGGTAGCTTAATGGGGATGGCATTGAATCTATAAATTACCTTGGGCAGTGTGGCCATTTTCACGATATTGATTCTTCCTATCCATGAGCATGGAATGTTCTTCCATTTGTTTGTGTCCTCTTTTATTTCATTGAGCAGTGGTTTATAGTTCTCCTTGAAGAGGTCCTTTACATCCCTTGTAAGTTGGATTCCTAGGTATTTTATTCTCTTTGAAGCAATTGTGAATGGGAGTTCATTCATGACTTGGCTCTTTGTCTGTTATTGGTGTATAAGAATGCTAGTGACTTTTGCACATTGATTTTGTATCCTGAGACTTTGCCTAAGTTGCTTATCAGCTTAATGAGATTTGGGGCTGAGACAATGGGGTTTTCTAAATATACAATCATGTCATCTGCAAACAGGGACAATTTGACTTCCTCTTTTCCTAATTGAATACCCTTTATTTCTTTATCTTGCCTGATTGTCGTGGTCAGAACTTCCAACACTATGTTGAATAGGAGTGGTGAGAGAGGGCATCCCTGTCTTGTGCCAGTTTTCAAGGGGAATACTTCCAGTTTTTGCCCACCATCAGAGTGCACAGGCAACCTACAGAATGGGAGAAAATTTTTGCAATCTATTCATCTGACAAAGGGCTAATATCCAGAACCTACAAAGAACTCAAATAAATTTACAAGTAAAAAACAAACAACCCCATAAAAAGGTGGGCAAAGGACATGAACAGACACTTCTCAAAAGAAGACATTTATGCAGCCAACAGACACATGAAAAAATGCTCATCATCACTAACCATAAGAGAAATGCAAATCAAAACCACAATGAGATACCATCTCGCACCAGTTAGAATGGCAATTATTAAAAAGTCAGGAAACAACAGGTGCTGGAGAGGATGTGGAGAAATAGGAACACTTTTACACTGTTGGTGGGACTGTAAACTAGTTCAACCATTATGGAAGACAGTGTGGTGATTCCTCAAGGATCTAGAGCTAGAAATACCATTTGACCCATCCATCCCATTACTGGGGATATACCCAAAGGATAGTAAATCATGCTTCTGTAAAGACACATGCACACGTATGTTTATTGTGGCACAATTCACAATAGCAAAGACTTGGAACCAACCCAAATGTCCATCAATGACAGACTGGATTAAGAATATGTGGCACATATACACCATGGAATACTATGCAGTCATAAAAAAGGATGAGTTCAATCACAAGAACAGAAAACCAAACACCACGTGTTCTCATTCATAGGTGGGAATTGAACAATGAAAACACGTGGACACAGGAAGGGGAACATCACACACCAGGGCCTTTTGTGGGGTCAGAGGAGGGGAAAGGGATAGCATTAGGAGATATACCTAATGTAAATGATGAGTTAATGGGTGCAGCACAGCAACATGGCACATGTATACATATGTAATAAACCTGCACGTTGTGCACATGTACCCGAGAACTTAAAGTACAATAATAATTTTAAAAAAACACTTTGTAGCAAAATTCATTGAAAGGATTATCTACAAATGCTATCTCCAATCCTCCTCCTAATCTTACGTAACTGGGTTTTTGCTGCTACCATTCTACTGAAACATTTTTAAAAAGCTGTCAGTGATCTCTATGTTATTAAATCTATTGTTATTAAATTATAGCTTCTGTTCTTAATAGATCATTCTTTAATGGACTTTCTTCACTTGGTTTCCAAGATAGCACACTCTCTTGGTTTTCCTTTAACTTCACTGGTTACTTCTTCTTACTCTTTTCTGTGGACCCTTCTTTTCTCCCCAATTTCTTAATTTTGCATCACTTTAGAGTTCAATCATTGGCCCTCATTTGTATCCACACTTACTCCCTGGTAATCACATCTGGTCCCAAGGCTTTAAAATCAATCTACTTGGCAATGACTAATACATTCATATTAGTACTAAATCTCTTTTCCAAACTCAAGACATATGTATCTAATGACCTGTTTGATAAGTCTTGTGTTCCACCCAATAGCCATCTCAAATTCATTATGTCTCAGATTAAACTCCTTATCCACCCTCTCCACTCAGCCTACTTCACCTGTAGTCTTTCTCAATTAAGTTGATGGCAACTCCACCTTTTCACCTCTTCAAATAAAAACTCTTGGAGTTATTCTTAAGCATCTTTTCCCCTCGCAGTTTACATCCAATACATTATGACATTCTGCTCATTCTGGTTGGGAGAATATTCTTCATGGCCTCTCACATTTCTGCATGTCTTAGGAGCAGAGACATTGACAGCTTTTGCTCCTATCTTTTCAAGGATGTTTGTAAAGAGGACAGCTTGGAAGCTAGAGATATTGCTTTCTTCTGAAACGGAGGGCAGGTTTGCTGCAACACACATCTATTGCATTTGCAACATTAATCTCCCTTCCTGTATTTCCTCTGTAGGACTTACGGAGCAAGGACAACTGACACAATCACATAAATCATTCTGCCTGCTGAAGGAGTCATAAAATCTTGCGTTTACCTAGGAGGATTTGTCATCTGCCAGCATTTATGAATCTGTGCCCCCGTAGAGTAAATTTTAGGTGCTTAACAGTTCTTGGTAGTCTTTTCTGGATGGTGAATTTCTTTAGTCTTCTCTCTATGGAAAACCAGAATGTTCCTTTTAAAACAAAAGCCACACTTTGTTATTCCTTGTGCATCTCCTGCTGGCACTCCCAATCTCATTTGGAGAAAGATACATAAAAGCCTTATAACAGCCCTCTAAATTCTCCATGACTTACACTCCAGTCACCCCCCTGACATCCCTCCAGTTGTGTCCCTGACCTCAATCTCTTTGGCTTCTCTGCTTCAGGTACTTTTCTGTCCTTTTTCTTCCGCTTGCATTCTGTTTTCTCATTATACCTATAGAAAACTCTATTACCTTCTTTGAGTCTTCAACTTAAAGCCACTTGCTTAATGAGGCCTCCTCTAAGCATCCTATTAATAGTTACAACTGTTCCCCTAGTTTCTCTGCAAAGGTCCTGTGCCCCATTACCATTCTCTGCCCCTTATCTTTTTGTTTTCTTGACAGGGTCTCACTCTGTCACCCAGGCTGGAGTGCAGTGGCTGGATCACGAGTCACTGCAACCTTGACCTTTCAGGCTCAAGCAATCCTCCCACCTCAGTCTCCTGATTAGCTCAGACTACAGGCATGAATCACTGTGCCTGGCTAATTGTTTTATTTTTATGTTATAGAGATGGGGGTCATCTTTGTTTTTCATGCTGGTCTCAAACTCCTGGTTATAGTTTTATAACTTTCTGTGCCGCACTCTGATGCCTCAAAATATCTAGCAGAGACAAACATAAAACCCAGATGAAAATGTATGCTGACAATTCTGAAGACATTTCTATTTTTATTTTACAGTAATTTTAATGCTAGCTTCCTAAAAATTTACTTAAGTAATGTGAATGTAAAAAATACTTTTGACTTATTTACTTAATCTAGGAGTGCTCTTTTATGTATAAGCCAATTTGGTAGTCACAACATATAATGTAATACATGTGCATACACATAAACACATCTAGATGTATATACACACAAAGATCCAGTAGCTTTTATCTTGGAACTCTAGCCATGAGATAGCAATACAATCTCACCTGTCTGCAAACATGTTCACATGGCTGAACTTTGTTAGCCTTGGAGGGTAATCCAGTGAAGGTTGTGAACCAAAATTTTAAATTAAAGGAGTTTCTGTGAAAGTTTGATTCTTAAAGGCCAAAACTCCCCATAATCCCAGGACACTGAGGTCAAACAGCACCACATGAGATCATCACATACTAACCTGGCCCGACCCTGCTTAAAATAGCAGCACAAAAGCCCACTTTCCTATTCAACAGCAAACTTCAGATTCCAAACTATACTAGAGCCAAACAGTATCACATAAGAGTACCAGTTTATCAAATTCTAATTTCCCATGACTGTATCAGACACATAGAAACAATCACTAAAACACAATCCAACTGCTGAAGCATCAAACAAGCCCGAAAAGTCTACAAACTCAAAGAGTTGGGGTGCTTCTTCTCTCCATTGGTTGGGCTCAATCGACCTGAAATGAAAATTCCTTCAGAATTTCTCAAATGGAGAGGAGCTGATCCCACTATCTGGTTCCCACAAATGACACTCACTTGCCTGGACACACACACGATGACAAACAAGCCCCTAAAAGTGTCCGTACTGAAATAGTCAGGGTACTTCCCTCTCTTTATCAGTTGGGCTTGTTCAACCTGCAAGTGGAAATTCCTTTAAAAATTTCCCAAACTCAGAGGAGTAGATCCTTCTGCCTGGGCCCACAAAGGACATTCACACATCTGGATGCAGATATCAAATTTCAAAGGCAGTTCTCCCAAGGCAATCAGGAACATGGTTGGGGCCAGCTGCAGCTGTTCCTAGAGAGAGGGCACTAATCACCAGCAAAAATTGGACAAACATATGCCTAGGAGGACTTTGAGACTCCCAGCCCATGGCAGCTGAGCCAAAGTGTTCCTGGTTGGGGAACCAAAATCTGTTACTGAAACACCAGGGGTGTGGTCTAGGTCCTGCTGCTCCCTAACAGAGAACCAATTAATATTACCAATTATTGCCAAGGAAGAAGGCTGAATTGGATGCTGTAGCAGAGGAGATGCAAGCTCAGTCTCAAATCCATCTCCCTGACCAACTAAAATTATGAATTTACATAGCAGGGAAGAAATGTAACAATGTATAGAAAAACAGGAACTCAGGAGACCTAAGGAAGTAATCATAATTTATGAGAAGCCTGGTGTGCCATTGTCTGAATGGGATCATCTGGTGAGTTTCAGTTCTTTCATACTTTTTGAGGGACCTAAGGCTCCTTTACTAAGGATGAAATTCATATAAAACAAATAAAATTTCAAGCTTTAAGACCAGAAGGGTCGATTTCTATGTTTATACAAAAAACTATCCATGGGACTACAGGTGAGGTTTCGATTCCAGTGCCAGTGCTAGCTGCAATCTGTCTCAAGTCTGCCTATACTTCTGGCAAACTCTGTCTCAGGACCTTGGCCAGGAGAATAGCTTCCTCTCCCATCTGTGGTCTCCTCTCCCATCTGTAGGGCTGCTGAGATTGCCAAGTTCTTAGACCACTTCAGTTCCAGAGCAGACTCCTTTGCATCAGCCTTTCAGACCAGCTCTGGAGTCTCTCTAGAACTCAGCCTGTGCTTATGGTGTGTGTGCAGTGGGATAAGACTGGAACTAGACCCCTATGACTTCCTCCCAGAAACACATGCTATTTGACAGAGTGGTTACTCTGCAGGACTTTAGCAGGGGATTCTCCAAGTCCACTTCTCTGATGTAGCTAATCTGTAGATCACAACTGAAAGGTTTAGCCTTATGTGTCACTGCCTCAGGGCTCTCTGGGCCTAGCTCAGGTCTGATATCAGTCCCATTATACTGATATTAGTCGTAATATTACATGTATGACTAATCATACAGTATTAGTCATAAGTGACTTCCTGAAACACTCATGGCAGCTTGGATTCTGGCATGGACATGGGCTCTCTGAACGGAGGCAATGAATTCTGGTTTCACAGGTGCTGAGTTTATGCTAATCAGCTTTGGGCTTTTCAGGCTGTGTGAGAGACCTCTGATTCTAGGTATCTCTAGCTGCCTAGTCCTGAATGTTCTTTCAACCTTTGAGACTCCACAGGTCCTTCAGGGGGTCATGGTGGAGTAGACATCTAGGGGAGTCATTTGGGCATGGAACCAATTTCACAAAGGGTCCCAACTTTGAGATTCCAGCGCTATCACCCAATCGTACAGAAACTCAGACAGAATGAAGAGAACACATTCACCATCAATTACACACTGCCAAGAGTCCACCCTGAATTAATGCTTTATAATTCCTGTACTGATCTTGTGAGTAGAACAACACTATTGCATGGCATTTTTGTGGTTGTAAGCATACATTTATAAAATATACACATTTTAAAGCCATTATATTATCAATGGTTTGGTCTATCTTTATTTTTTGGTATACATCATACTACAAAGAGTGGCAATAAGCTGGCCATCTTTGAACCCCTGGGAGGCCCTGAAACTGTTGCTCATGGCAGGGAATGGGGACTGCATGGCTGAATGTCTGTGGGAGGCTGGTGGAGCCACTCCCTCTGCATATTCTCATAATGTGTCAAGGGTCTCTGGGATGCTTCGTCCATATTAATGTCCTTAATTAACATTTAGCAATGTGAAACTGGAATACATCAGCCAACTTAGGAAGACATCTGATAGCTGTTGGCACCTACCCATAGAATCCAAAATCTTCCTAGGGTTTCTGAGGAGACTTCCTTATGCAAGATCTTCTGGAGGACTTTGGAGAGACCTAAAGGTCAAAGAATCACTCTATCCCAATCTACATTATAACAAGTTCTTTCAACATTACCTTGAGGCGGTGATTAGATGCTTGAACGTCTCTTCTGTGTGGTAGTACATTCCTGATTTCTGTTCAACAGGGAACTCACCAAGAGACTCTCATACTCTCAAATCCTGGAGAAATTCTCTTTCACCAGAAGTCTTTCTAGGGAAAAAGTCTTCTTTATTGGCTTCTAAGATGACAGGTGGGCACTGGGACCTGGGATCTCCCTGAAATACTTGCTCTATGTCAGAATTCCTAATGAAGTTCCTCCTAATGGTAAAAAGGAGCACCCTAACTCTTAATTCAGGAGCTTTGGTGATTGAGTAGATTCTTCACATCTGGACACTCGGGGAGGGGTTTTTCATCCAGTCAGAGGACCTTGAACTGATGGTGGCTTTAGATGTGGTTGCATCTTTCTGTAGCAAAATGTGTTTTAATGTACTGGTGGCTGGTAGGAAGGCATAGAAGTGCCAAGTAAACACAGGTTCTTTAGAGTCAAAAAGCCTGATAACACCAATTTAAATGGATCCCAGAAAAGAATGAGGGTTTCTGGAGTTTGAAATAAACAACAATCTGCCCTGTAGAAAACCTTGACACCAAAGTGGAATCTTGAAGCTTTTACAGAGGAAGAAATGGGATGTATAGATACTTCATGGAGAGAACAAGTTGTGCCAAAATGTTCTGGGGTGGTGATGAGGTTTCAATGCCTCCAGAGATATCAGGAAGTGGTATATGGTTTTAGCTAGATCAGGGAATTGGGAAAGTGTGGGATCCACAGGACACGCTTTCTTGGCTTCGAGCATCCGAGGACATTTTAAAGCTCTAAAGCTCTCTGATGTTTTCTAGTTTTCTTAGAGTCTAACGAAGAGAAAAACAGGAACTTTGGCTATACTACAAAGCAGTAGGGGACTCTCTTTGTTGCTCCTATTTTCCTTCTGATTCTTTCATCTCCTGTTCCCCATTTTTCTATCCCAAATTTAGCTTTCATTATTTGCCTAGTTCCTGCTAATGCATTCTCTAAATTCATGTCCCAAAACTGTGGTTAAGAAAGACACCTGAAGCTTTCTTCCTTCATCCTTTGTGACCAAAAAGTTGATCTGAGCTCCTGCCAAACTTGCTGAAAGAGAGGAAAATCAGATAGGAGGTTCATTAGAGATTGTCTAGTCTCAAGAAACTAAGTCCTGGAATGTAGACACATGATTGCATAGACGCATGATTGCGTGTGCAAAACAGACCAGAACCCAGACGTTCTAAATCCCAAGCCATTGTAAGATGCTGGTTTCCACTTTGTGATGAATCTTGCTTGTTGTACCTCCAAATATCTCATCATGAGTCTCTTCCTCTTGTGACTTTAGTTGAATTAGTTTACACAAATATTTGATCTGGAAACTTGTCTCTCCCTCTAGCCTGGTACTGGCTTGAATATCTTGAACAACAAGTCCTATTATGTTAAGGGAAAATTTGATTGATTAATCTTCAAATATGTTTTTTTGTCTTCTTTAGCCCAACATATTATTTCTCTTATTATACTTATCATCAGAAAATCTGGAAGATTCAGCAACCATCAGAAATTTGAAATACAAGTCATACTTCATGGGAGAAATAGGCCAATAGTAGTTTTCCTCCATTGTGTTTGCCTTTCTTTTTTTATAGAACTACTTTATTGAGGTATGATTGACATACAAAACGTTGTATGTGTTTAATGTATAAACCTTGATTAAGACAGAGATGAATACATACTCATGAAACCATCATCACAACTTATGCCGTAAACATATTCATCACTTCCAAAAGTTTTGTCTGCTCTATTTATTATCATTATTGTATGTATATATGTGTTTGATAAGATCATTTAACATAAGATCTGTCATCTTTCTTTCCAAATTAGCAGGAGTCCTGTCTATGATGCTGCTGAGGCACTTTGAAAATCACTATTTAGAAATCTGATTGGATGCTGTACAACTAGACATCAGCAAAATGTCAGAATGGGGCTTTCTAGTACTTATCTTCACACAGGAACATCAATTGAAAAAACTATCTGTGCACAAAAATACCTTCACAAGAGCTAAGGATACCAGGTGAAATATTACAGAATCTTTGTGTAGCAGAGAAATAAGAAAAGATGAATTGACGAGCAAAAGAAGAACAATTTTACATTACTTATGTCATCCCTCCCACAACACCAGGCATCAGAGCACAGAGAGAGGCAACCTTTGTGTTGAAGAAGTAAAGGGAAGTGGGCACTTAACTTTGCCTTCGACTGAAACACAGCCTGCTTCAGTGAAATACAGCATGCCACTATGGCCCCAAACTCCAGGCTGGTACCTGCAGACTGAGCCAGAGCAAATCCCACAGCCCAGGTTCCAGACTTGCATGGCAGACATGGTTTCTGGATATATCGTAATGCCAGATCTACCCCAATGCCCTAGGTGTCAGATGGTCCCTGGGACCAGCCCAGCCCCAGTGACTCCTGGCTCCAGACTGCTCCCAGGACCAGGCTGGCCTCTACAACTCCAGGTTTCAGACCAGGCCCAAGACCAGGATGGCCCCTGCAACTCTAGTCACCAGGCCAGTGTCCATAGATCCAACCTCCAGGCTGGCCCCTGTGAATACAGGCTCTTGGACTACCTAGTGCCAGGCTAGCCCCTGCGGTCACAGACTCCAAGTGCACCCTAGGTTCCAGACAAGCCCAGAATTAGATTGGCTCACACAAATCCAGGATTCAAGCCCACCCCAGTTCCAGGTTGGCAGCCCTAGCCCTTAGCTAGATGTCTAGCAAGGATCTGCAGACCCATGCTTCAGGCCTACCTAGCACTCGGCTAGTTTCTGCCACCCTACTCTCAAGGCCAGTTCCTAGGGTCACATGCTGCAGCAGACCCAGGGTCCAGAACCATCATAGTTGACTCCACTATTGGGCTTGTGCCCACAGGCCCAGTATCTAGGACTGCTTCTGTGGACCTAGGTTCCATTCCAGTTCCTCCAGCTCTAGGACCCTAGGCAGCCTTCATGGACCCAGTCTCCATGCCAGCCCTGAAGACCTAGGTTCTAGACCAGAATTCACACACCCAGCCTCCAGGCCATTCCCCAGCTTCTAGGCCAGCCCCTGCGGCTACAGGCACCAGTCTAGCAGCTATAATCTCAGGCTCTAGACTGGTCCCACCCCATTCCAGCCCTAGGCCAGTTTCAGGATTCAGGCTGGTTTTTGTGACCCGGGATCCAATAAACTCAAAGCCCAGCTGTGCTCTAGCAAACCCAGCATACAGGCTGAGTTCAGCAGACCCTGACAATAGGCTGGCCATCATGGACCAAGGCTCTAGGACCATCTCTGAGGACTCAGGCTCTAGATCAGCTCCCATTTACCAAGATCCTAGGCCCATTTCTTCAGATTCAGGCTCTAATCTTGCACCAGTACCAGGCCAGTCACCACGGACTCAGATTCCAGGCTCATCCCAATAGACCCAGACACTAGGCCCATTCCATAACCTAGCCAGCCCTTGCAGACACAGGCTCCATGCCCACCTCCCAGTCATGTCAGCCCCTGTAGACATGGGCTTCAGTCCACCCCTATTGGTACAGGCTCTATGCCTGCCCTTATAGACATAGACTTTATGTTCATCCCCACATACCCAATGAAAATATACACCCAGTGGATTCAGGATTCGTGCCCAACTCTACAGACCCAGGAACCAGGCTTACCACCTGTTGACACAGGCACTAGGCCAGCCTGCCTGAAGGCTTCAGCAACAAGTTCACCTACAGACCACAACAGACACCATACCAAGAATTGCTGGATGACTGGGAAAGGGTTTTTCCAGACAAAGCCAGTATGCAAAGACTAGAATAACTTCCTCGTATTTCAAATGTGCAGACACAAATGTACAGCCTAAAAATCAAGAACTATAAGAGAAAAATGATACCACCAAAGGAAAAAGAAAAGAATAACCAATAGCTGACCCTAAAAAAATAAAGGTTTATGAACTTTCTGACAATGAATTTAAAATAATTGTCTTTAAAATGCTCAGTGAGCTTCAAGAGAACACAGATAGATGACTAAAAAGAGTCAGAAATAATACATGAACAAAATAGAATTCAACAAACAGAAAGAAATCATAAAAAAAGAGATATTCTGCACATAAAGGACACAACAGTTGAACTGAAAATTTCATAGAGTTCTTTGAAAGCAGATTGTATCAAGTGGAATAAAGAATCAATGAACTCAAAGACACATCATTTGAAATTACTGAGTCAGAGACACAAAAGGAAAAAAATGAGAAAAAGTGAAGAAATTCTATGGCAATCATAGAACATCAGTAAGAGAACCAGTGTACACATCATGTGAGTCCCAGAAAGAGAAGAGAAACAGATAGGGAAAGAAAGCTTATCTGATGAAATAATAACAGAACACTTTCCAAGTCTGGGGAAAGAGAAATATACCAGTATAGGAATGTTGAAGGTGTTTGATAAGATTCAGTCCAGTCAAGAGTACAAGATATATTTTAATTAAACTGTCAAAAATCAAAGAAAAGCAAGATTCTGAAAACAAAAGGAGAAAAGAAGCAAATAACATATAAGGGAGTTCCAATAAGGCTAACAGCAGGTTTATGAGCAGAAACTTACAGACTGAGAGCGTGGAATGATATATTCAATGTTCTATAGAAAAAAGTGTCAACCAAAAATACTGTTCCTGGGAAAATCTGTTTTTTGCAAATAATGGAGAGATAAAAATCTTTGCCAGACAAACAAAAATTGAGGGAGTTTATCATCATCAGAGCTGTCTTACAGGAAATGCTAGAGAACAAATGTTAGGACACAAAGCATGTCATAATAAATTTGAGAAGACTGATATCATATCATTTATCATTCCAGATCACAATGGCATGAAACTAGAAATTAATAACAGGAGAATTTTTAGAAAATTCACAAATACATGAAAATTAAACAACATGCTTCTGAACAACAGATGGATTAAAGAGGAAATTAAAATGGAAATTAAAAAATATGTTGAGACCAGCAAAAATGGAAACTCAACATACCAAAACTTGTAAGATGCTTCAAAACATTTACATTGAAAAAGAAGAAATATCTTAAACGACTTAATGTTACACTTCAAGGAACTATAAAAAGTATAAACTAAGCCCAAAGTTAATAGAATGAAGGAAAAAATAAAGATCAGGGCAGTTAAATTCAATAGAAACTATGAAAACATTGGGGAAAAAAAGACCCTGAAATTTGGTCTTTTGAAAAGTTAAATAAGATTGACAAACTTTTATCCAGACTAAGGGAAAAAAGAGAAAAAAAGTTAAAAACAAAATCATAAATAAAAAGGAGACATAATAACTTATATAACAAAAAAAAAATCAGAAGAGACTATTATGACCAATTATATGCCAACAAATTGGATAATCTAGAATAAATGGGTAAATTCCTAGATACATAAACCCAACCAAGATGAAGAAATGGAAAATCTAACCAGACCAATAATGAGTAAGGAGGTTAAATTAGTAATAAATAATATTCCATTAAAGAAAAGCCCAGGACCTTATGGCTTCACTGCTGAATTCCACCAAACATGTAAAGAAGAAGTAATATCAATCCTTCTAACACCCTTCCACAAAAATTGAAGAAGAGGGAATACTTCCAAAATTATTTTATAAGGCAAGCATAATCCTAATACCAAAGATAGAGACACTTCAACAAATGAAAATAATAGGCAATAGCACTGATGAACTTAGGTTCATCAATAAATATCAATACTAACAAACTAATCGCAACAGCATGTCCAAAAGATCATTCTCATGATACAGTGGGCTTTAATGTAGGGATGCAAAGACAGTTCAACATACAGATCTATAAATGTGAAATACCACATCAACAGAATAAATAACAAAATCTATATAACACTTGATAGATGCAGAAAAAGCATTTGATAAAGTTCACCATGATTTCATGATTATGAACTCTCAAGAAATGAGGTATAGAAGGAATGTAGCTCATACAATAAAGACCATATATGATAAACCCACAGCTAACATCACACTTAATGGTAAAAAATGAAAAACATTTTTCTAAGATTAAAGACAAGACAAGGATGCTCACTCTCACTACTTCTATTCAATGCATTAATGGAAGTTCTAATCAGAGCAATTAGGCAAGAGAAAAAAATTAAAAGCATCCAAATTGGAAAGAAAGTAGCTAAATATGTCCTTGTTTGCATATAAGATGTTCTTATATATAAAAAATCCTAAAGGCTGCAGCAAACTAGGTTAAAACTACTAAATAAATTCAGTAATGTGGCGAGATACAAAATCAACGTACACAAATCAGTAGTGATTCTATACACTGACAAAGAAAGACCTGATAAAGAAAAAAATCCTGTTTGCATAGCCACAAAAAATAAATCCTTAGGAGTAAATGTAAATAAGGTGCTAAAAGACTTATATAGTGAAAATTATGAAATATATATGAAAAAAGTGAAGAAACACAAATAGATAGAAAAACATTTCTTATTTATAGATTGGGAGAATTAATACTGACAAAATGACAATAATGGCCAAAGTGATTTACAGATTCAAGGCAATTCCTAACTAAATACAAATGACATTCTTCAAAGAAATATAAAACACCAAAAAATGTATATGTAATCACAAAAGATCCTTAAGAACAAAATCAATCATGAGCAACAAGAACAAAGCTGGAGATATCACACTACCTAATTTCAAAATATACTATGAAGCAATAGTAATGAAAACAGGATGGTACTGGCTTAAAAACAGAAATATGGAACAATGGAACAGAATAGAACGTCCAGAAACAAATCCATGCATTTAAGATGATTAATTTGACAAAGTTGGCAAGCAGACATGAAAGGGGAATGAACAGTCTCTTTAACAAATGTTGAAAAAACTGCATATCCATATTCAGAAAATTGAAATTAGACCTTATCTCACACCACATGCAAAAATCAACCCAAAATGGTTTAAAAACTTAAGTGTAAGACCTGGGACTGCAAAAACACTAGAAAAAAACATGGGAGAAAAGCTTCTTGATATTAGCTGGGGCAATGATTTTTAGATAGAATCCCTAAAGCACAGATAACAAAGGCCACAATAGACAAATGGGATTACATCAAACTAGAACAGTTTCTTTTTTTTTTTTCTTTTTTTTTGAGGCGGAGTCTCACTCTGTCGCCCAGGCTGGAGTGCGGTGGCGCTCACTGCAAGTTACACCTCCCAGGTTCATGCCATTCTCCTGCCTCAGCCTCCCGAGTAGCTGGGGCTACAGGTGCCCGCTACCGTGCCCGGCTAATTTTTTGTTTGTTTTTTTTTTTTTTTTTTTTTAGAGATGGAGTTTCACCATGTCAGCCAGGATGGACTCGATCTCCTGACCTCGTGATCTGCCCGCCTCGGCCTCCCAAAGTGCTGGGATTATAGGCGTGAGCCACCATGCCCGGCCTAGAACAGTTTCTACACAGCAAAGGAAACAATCAACAGGATGAAGAGGCAACCTATGGAATGGAAGAAAATCTTTGCAAACCATACATCTGATAAGGGGTTAATGTTTAAAATAATAAGAAACTTAATAGCAAGAAAACAAATAATCCAAATTAAAAATGGGCAAAGACCCTGAACAGATCTTTCTTTGTTTTTCTCTTTCTCTCTCTGAGTTGATTTTTTTTTTTTACTAGTTTATAATAATCTTAAAAACTCTATCACACCCATAAACCACCACAAGTGAGCAGATTAGAGAGATAGAAAATGAATGCTACAGTATGTGGACAGAGTGGGGAATCCAGGGATTCCCTAGGGTAGTGTGGAATGGAGGCAGGGAGTGTGAACAGGAGGCTGTGGCTTGGATCCTTATGGCTGGATAGGGGTTGGATAGCAGAGGAGACAGGGACTCAAGTTGAACTAGGAAATAGGGAACATCTCACACCAAAGGCAATGGCAGTTGGGGGCCAGGGGGATGACAGTACATTTTCTACACACACTACAGAGGTGAGTGAGAGCTTCAGAGACTTGCATCCCTACCTGGGAAGAAAATAGTTAGAGGTTGTTTGACTTAAAGCTCCCAAATTGGTATCTGGTCCAGTTTCCTAAAATGGCAGCTCACCTTTCACGGAGAGGTACTGAGAGGAAAAGTATAGCAAGAATATTTGGTTTGGAGATCAAGCAAGGGGTAAGGGGAGACAGTGGTGCTCTCTAAATCTGACTCAGAAAAGCAAGGATTGAAAGAGGGCCTTGGGTGAAATGGTGGCCAACACTGTGGGAGAAGACATTGCACCAGAAGCTGTAGGTATTCCTGAGAGCTCAGGGACACAGAAGTTCACATTAGGCAGGAAAACAACCGAGAACAATAAATTAAGACTTCATGTTGCTGTCACCTGGCATAATATAAATCAGGTAATTTTTCTCCTTTTTAAATATAATGCAACTTGTCAACACATTAATTTAAAATCTGGTCTTCAGTCACATTGCTTCAGATCACTAGAGAATTCCTGGCTAAAGAGCAGTGGGTCGTAAACAAAACTCAACATCGTAAGAACCATCAGCTCACATTGCCCAGAGACAAGTGGAAAGGGAAGGGCTTATCTAATCCAATAATTTTTTTAAGCCCAATTCTGCATCTTTAACAGAAGGAGGGTGTAAAAATTTTTAACAAAGCATAATCTAAGTTTAAAGTTACAGAAAAGTGTTAAATTTCTAGGTAACTTATCGCCACTTGGTAATGAGACACATTGGGCATGGAGTGGATAAAGGGGTGCCCTAGGAATAAACACAGGGCAAGAGGGGCTGTTTCCAAAGTAGGCTCATTTCCAGTTGTTAGAACCATGCTCATTAGGTAAAGGAATCACTCAAGAAACTTAAAGCTTTGTGGAGTTTTTTTTCTCCCCTCCTTTCTTCTTTAAACTGAGGGGCTGCATTAGACGGTACTTGTGGAGTCACTCACACACAATGTTACTCAAACCCACACGACATTCACAGACGCATGGCATTAAAATTTATACTGTAGGGCAATATTCTTAGCCAGTGTAGAGAAAACAAGTGCATTTTAACTTTTTTCTTTTTGTGTGTGTTTATAATCCCAAACTCCAGTGTGATCTGTCATTCCCTACCTACCTAATTCCTCGAGTAAGGTATTTTTTGTTTGTTTTGCTTTTTTTTTTTTTTTTTTTTTTTTTTTTTTTTTTTTTTGAGGAGGGGGAAAGAGTAGGGAATAGGGCAGCAGGTAAGTCAGGAGAGAGGCAACAGTGAGAAAGGGATCTTGGTTATGCTGAATGGTCACTGTGCTTATCTAGATTTGGAGAGGGGAATCTGGAGTCAGGATGTCAATACAGAAACAGATTTTAGTGCAAGGAAAAAGTTTTGAAGGAAATTAAAAGTGCTAGTCCAGTGTAAACATGAATGATAAAACAGAAAAATGGCCTTATTACAGTTTTGGAGAAGCAGCAATAAGACATCAACAACCTGGGGTAGTGGCTCACACATGAGCCCTGAAAAGGAGGTGAAGTTCATTCTGCAGTACTTGTTGTGTGGGTTCTGGCTCTGGGCTCCACACGCTTGGGGCAGCTGAGCCCACTCGCCTCACCACAAGGGGATGGGTGAGATGGATGAGAAGGGGCGTCTCCAGCTCTAGGCAGTGGGAGGAGGAGGAGGCTGTTCCGGGTGCCAGAATCACCCAGCACAGCACTCTGTGGTGTGCGGACACCCCCTCCCCAGCCGGCTGCAGCTAGCTCCACACCATCATCCTGAATAGACATTTCTCAAAAGAAGACATATAAATAACTGAGGGGTTTTTATTTTCTAATGCCCAACATACTCACCATCTAGAAAAGGCAAATTAAAACCAAAATACCACCTCACACTTGTTAGAATTGGTATTATCAAGAAGATGAAAGGTCACAACTGTTGGAGAGAGTATGAGGAAATGAGAACCCTTGTGTACTGTTGGTGGCAACACAAACTAGTGCAGCCTTATGCAAAACAGTACAGAGGTTCCTTAAAAAGCTAAAAATAGAGCTATCATATGATCCAGCAATCCCTACTGCATATATGTTTAAAGGAAATGAAATCAGTACAGGCACACCTTGTTTTATTGCTCTTCACTTTATCGTACTTTACAGGTATGATAAAGGTTCTATTTACAGATCGAAGGTTTGTGTCAACCCTGCATGAAGCAAGTCTACTGGCACCATTTTTCCAACAAATGTGCTCCTTTCGTGTCTGAGTTACATTTTGGTCATTCCCATGATATTCGGACTTTTTCTTTGTTATTTTGTCTGTTAAGGTGATCTGTGATCAGTGATTTTTAATGGTACTATTTTAGCTGTTCTGGAGCACCACAAACTGCACCCGTATAACACAGCAAACTTAATTGATAACTGTTGTGTGTGTTCTGACTGCCTCACCGACTGACCATTTCCAGACTCTCTCCCTCTCCTCCAGCCTCCTTGTTCCCTGAGACACAACATTTAAATTACACCAATTATTAAACATACAATGATCTATAAATATTCAAGTGAATGGAAGAGTCACAAGTCTTTTATTTTAAACAAACAGCTAAAAATGATTAAGCATATTGAGGAAGGCAGGTCCAAAACACAGTCCAAAAGCTAGGTCTTTTGCACCAAACAGTTAGCCAAGTTGTGAATGCAAGGAAAAATCTTTGAAGGAGATTAAAAGTGCTAATCCAGTGAGCACATAAATGGTAAGAAAGCAAAATAGCCTTATTGCTGTTTTGGAGGAAGTTTCAGTGCTCTGGATAGACAATTAAACTAGCCACAACATTCATAAACCAAAGTTTAATCCCAAGCAAGACTCTAACTGTTTTAAGTTATTTGAAGGCTAAGAGAGGTGAGGAAGCAGCAGAGAAAAAGTTGGAAGCACCAGGTTTAAGGAAAGAAGCCACTTCCCCCCTTCCTTCCTTCCTTCCTTCCTTCCTTCCTTCCTTCCTTCCTTCCTTCCCTCCCTCCCTCCCTCCCTCCCTCCTTCTCTCTCTCTCTTTCTTTCTTTCTTTCTTTCTTTCTTTCTTTCACCTTTTGTTGCTCAGGCTGCAATGCAGTGGTGCAGTGATCAGGGCTCACTGCAAACTCTGCCTCCTGGGCTCAAGTGTTTCTCTTCCCTCTGCCTCCAAAGTAGCTGGGATTACAGGTGCCAACTATCAGAACTAGTTGACTTTTTTTGTATTTTTAGTAGAGATGGGGTTTCACCACATTGGTCAGGCTTGTCTCAGGCTCCTGACCTCAGGGGATCCACCAACCTCAGCCTCCCAGAGCTGGGATTATAGGCATGAGCCACCGCGCCTGGCCCATTTTCATAACGTAAAAGTGCAAAAGAAAGCAGCAAGTGCTGATGTAGAAACTGTAGCAGGTTATCCAGAAGATCTAGCTAAGATAATTGATGAAGGTGGTTACACCAAACAACAAATTTTCCAGGTAAATGACACAGGTTTCCATTGGAAGAAGATGCCATCAAGGACTTTCACAGCTAGAAAGGGGAAGTCAATGCCCAACTTCAAAGTTGCAAAGGAAACGTTGACTTTCTCATTAGGAGTTTATGCAGCTGGTCAGTTTAAGCTGAAGCCAATATTCTCTTACTATTGCAAAAATCCTGGGGCCCTTAAGGATTCTGCTAAATATGCTTTGCCTATGCTCTATAAATGGAAGAACAAAGACTAGATTACAGCATCATCTATTTACAGCATGGTTTACTGAATATTTTAAGCCTACAATTGAGACCTACTACTCAGGAAAAAAATATTCTTATAAAAATATTACTGCTCATTGACAATGCACCTATTCATTCAAGAGATCTGATGGAGATGTTAAAGGATATATATTTTTTTCATGCTTGCTAACATACATTCATTTTGAAGCTCATAGGTCAAGGAGTAATTTCAACATTCCAAGTCTTATTTAAGAAATATATTCTGTAGGGCAACAGCTGCAATACATTGTGATTTCTCTGATGGATTAGGGTAAAGTAAATTGGAAATTTCTTGGAAGGATTTTCCATTCCATATGACATTAAAAACATTCATGATTCATGGGAAGAGATCAAGCTATCAACATACACAGGAATTTGGAAGAAGGTGATTCCAATCCTTGCAGATAACTTTGAAGCATTCAAGATTTAAATGGAGGAAGTAACTGCAGATGTGGTGGAAATAACAAGAGAACTAAAATTAGAGGTAGAGCCTGAAGATCTGACTGAATTGCTGCAATCTCATGATAAAACCTGAATGGATAAGAAATTATTTCTTATGGATGAGCAAAGAAAGTGGCCTCTTAAGATAGAAACTACTCCTGATGATGATTCTGTGAACATTGCTGAAATGATACCAAAGGGTTTCTAACATTACATCAACCTAGTTGATAAAGCAGTAGCAGGGGTTGAAAGGATTGATTCCAATTTTGAATGAAATTTTACGTAGGTAAAATGCTACCAAACAGCATTACATACTACAGACAAATCTTTTGTGAAATGAAGTCAATCAATGCAGCAAACTTATTTGTTGTCTTATTTTAAGAACTTGCCTTAGCTACCTTAACCTTCAGCAAGTCCCACCCTGGTCAGCAGCCATCAACATTGAAATAAGACCTTGCACCAGCCAAAAGATTATGATTCTTTGAAAGCTCAGATTATCCTAAGCATTATTTAACAATAAAGTATTCATAATTAAGATAGGTACTTTTTAAAGACATAATGCAATTTGACACCTAAGAGACTATAGTGTGAACATAACTTTTATATGCACTGGGAAACCATAAACTTTGTGTGACTTGCTTTAATGAAATATTCATTTTATTGCAGTGGTCTGGAACTGAACCCTCCATATCTCTGAGATAGGCCTGTATGTTAAACAGGTATCTGCACTTCTATGTACATTGTAGAATTATTCACAATAGCCAAGACATAGAATCAACCTAATTGTCTATCGACAGATTTATAAACATTAAAAATGTGGTATACACGCACCATAGAATACTATTCGGCTTTTTTTTTTTTTTTTGAGACGGAATCTCGCTCTGTCGCCCAGGCTGAAGTGCAGTGGCTGGATCTCAGCTCGTTGCAAGCTCCGCCTCCCGGGTTTAGACCATTCTCCTGCCTCAGCCTCCCGAGTAGCTAGGACTACAGGCGCCTGCCACCTCGCCCGGATAGTTTTTTGTATTTTTTAGTAGAGACGGGGTTTCACCATGTTAGCCAGGATGGTCTCAATCTCCTGACCTTGTGATCCGCCCGCCTCGGCCTCCCAAAGTCCTGGGATTACAGGCTTGAGCCACCGTGCCTGTCCTATTCAGCTGTTAAAAAGAAGGAAATTCGGTCATTTGAAAGCACATAGATGAATTTGTGTATCTTAAGTAAGATAAACCAGGCATAGAAAGATGAATACCACTTTATGTAACTTACATGTGAAATCTGAAAAAGTTAAATTCACTGAAGCAGAGAGTATAATGCTGGTTACCAGATATTTGAGGAGGTGGTAGGGATTGGAGAGATGGTCACAGGATATAAAATTCCAGTTAAATAGTTGGAGCAGTCCAATAAATGTATTGTGCAGCATGGTGACTATATTTAAAAATGCTCTTTTCTGAAAATTGTTACGAGAATGCATCTTAAGTTGTCTCACCCAAACATTAAAAGTATATAAGATAGTGCATATATTAATTAGCTCTACTGTGCCATTTTACAATGTATATATATTTTAAAACATCATGTTGTACTCAATAAATATATACAATTTCATTTGGAAATAGTTAATGATTAAAAAACATATTCACTAAGAAAAAGAGAAGGAAACAGCTTTGTTTCACAGTCCCAATTTTGAAAACCAAAAATTAAATATTCATTTCTTTTTCTCCTGGCCGTCTTTTTTTTAAAAGGTGTCAGAGCCCACCCAAACATATGATACTGCCAGTTAATACTACAATCATCCCACAGTATCGTGGAGGAATTGGTTCCGGGATCCCCAATGATACTAAAATCCACTCATACTCAAGTCCTGCAGTTGGCTCTCTGGAACCTGCAGATAGGAAAAGTCAGCCTTCTGTGTACACAGGTTTTGAATCCTGCAAATACTGCATTTTCAATCTGCATTTGGTTGCAGATGTGGAACCTACAGATATGGAGTATTGACTGTATTTATTGAAAAAAATCCAACCATAAGTGAACCAATGCAGTTCACACCTGTGTTGTTCAGGAATCAATTGTGTTTTTCAGGATATTTAATAATTATATATATTCATATAATCCCAAATCCTTCAAACAATCTTGGGGTCAGTATAATTGTCTATACTTTAGAGATAAAGGAACTGTTAGTTAGATGAATTCATCCAAAGTCACACAGGTGTTTAAATGGCAGTTGTAAAACTATATTTGAATAAATGACTAAATGATTCTTGATTACATGTGCAAATCAAAGGAACATCAAGTAAATGACTATCAAATGTATTGCTATCATAGAGAGATACTTTACTCATTAGCATTGTAGGTTACAAGCGGTTCTCTGGCTGCCTTAGGCAAAAAGGAATTCATTATTGAGGAAAGATCTTAGCACTCAGCTTGGGAACAGAGCGCACCTGTTAAGGATTATATTGTGTTCCCTCAAAACTCACGGGTTGAAAACTTAACCCCCAATGTGACTGTGTTTGGAGACAGAGCCTTTAGGGAAGTAGTTAACGATTAAAGAAGCCTCTAGATCAACAAGGAAACTGGCAGATAATATGGTCTCAAATAGCAAATGACAATTCGAAGAGAAATATTTGTCTATACATCTCACTTGAGAGCTCTTGTCAAAGGTTCTGGGGCCTTAATCCTGGGTGAGTTATTTTCATGTTGTGTAATTTTGAGCAAGCTATTTTCCCTATCTCTGTTTCTATTTCCTGCTCTATAAAATGTGGTTAATAGTAATGATTACCTCATAGAGTTGTTGTGAGGACCAAATGAAACAATATACTAAGAAGTTAGAATGTACCTGGCATACTGTTAATTTCTCAATAAATGTAGGTCATTATTATTCAAAACCTGTAGTCAGGCAACTTGAAGACATCATTGAATTTCTCTTAGTTACATTCTCAGTGTCCTTTAATTGAATGCCCATAGCAGCTTTAAAAGACTTCCCTGGTAAATAGCAAATTCTTCTTCCTGAAGCATGAGGGAAAAGTGGAGATGGGGTTGAGCATCTAATAGGCCCTGGTGCAGATTTTGTTATTGAGAAACATATGATCTCATGGGAAGAGAGTTAAGGGAACTGAGTTTAGAAGGAGTGAGCCTATGAAAGTTCTGTCAAAAGTAAGCACATTCATAAATATAGAGAGTCATTTGGTTTTATAGTAATGAAAATATTATAATACAGACTTCAAGCAAAATAGCTACTGATTTACATATTATTTCCATTCAAAGAATTAAGATTACTGATGCTTCTAGTGGATCAATCCTGATACTTAGATATCAACCTTCTCACTCTTTCTCAATCAATGACCAAATTGTGTAAACTCTACTTTTGAATTATCTCAAATCTATGGATCTCTTCTCATCTCAATAGGTTATTATGCTAGCTCAGGTGTCCATCACCTCTTGTGTGTATCCCACTAATAGACATCCTCCTCCTGACCATGTTTTTCCATCCTAACTTTCCAGTGGCTTGCCATTTCCCCTGTGATGATTTAGAAACTTTTTAACATAACTTACAAACCTTTTCCCACCTGTCACCCACTTATTTCTGTAGTTCTACAGAAGTGAGGAAGATACATCCAGGAACCATACAATAGTAATTGTGTCCCCCACATGTCTGGAGTTTCTGGCAGTGTCCAAATGTTATGTAATACAGTTCTCTGGAAGAAGGCCAACTCTATTGCCTATATTTTTTGGTTCTTTAAAAATTATTTTTAACAATTTTTGTGGGTACAGAGTAGGTGCATATATTGATGCAAAAATCCTCAACAAAATACTAGCAAATCAAATTCATGAATACATTAGAAAAATTATTCATCATGACCAAGTGCAATGTATCCCTGTGATGCAAGGATAGTTCAAAATATGCAAAACAATCAATGCGATACACCATATCAAAAGAATGAAAGATAAAAACATATAATCATCTCAATGGATGTGGAAAAAGCATTTGACAAGATTCAACAGTCCTTCATATTAAAACCTCTGAGCAAACTAGGAAAAGAAGAAACATACCTCAACAGAATAAAAGATATATATGACAGACCCACAGCTAGTATCACACTGAATGGAGAAAAGCTGAAAGCCTTTTTACCAAGATCTGGAACACACCAGGGATGCCCACTTTTACCAGTGTTTGCTAATATTTTTATGAGGATTTTTGCATCAATATTCATCAGAGATATTGGACTGTAGTTCTCTGCGTTTTGATGTGTCACTGGTTTTGGTATCAGGATAATTCTTGCCTCATAGAATGAGTTTGGAAGTATTCCCTTTTCTTTTGTTTTTTCTTTTTTTTTTTTCTTTTTACTTTTTCCCATTTTTCTGTTGGAATTCTTTATCTTTTTAAATATACTTTAAGTTCTGCAATACATGTGCAGAACGTGCAGGTTTGTTACATAGGTATAAATGAGCCACAGTGGTTTGCTACACCCATCAACCTGTCATCTACATTAGGTATTTCTCCTAATATTATCTCTCCCCTAGCCCTTCACCCGCCGACATGCCCCAGTCTATGATGTTCCCCTTGCTGTGTCCATTTGTTCTCATTGTTCAACTCCCACTTATGAGTGAGAACATGCGGTGTTTGGTTTTCTGTTCCTGTGTTAGTTTGCTGCCTTCTCCTCTATTTTTCAGAACAGTTTGAGTAGGATTGATATTCTTCTTTAAATGTTTGGTAGAATTCAGCCATGAAGCTATCAGATCCTAGGCTTTTCCTTATTGAGAGACTTTAGTATAGCTTCAATCTCATTACTTGCTCTTGGTCGGTTCAGGTTTTGGATCTCTTCCTGGTTTAATCATAGTAGGTTATATATGTCTAGGAATTTGTCCATTTCTTTTAGATTTTCCAATTTATTGGTATATAGGCTGGGCACAGTGGCTCATGCCCGTAATCCTAGCACTTTGGGAGGCCAAGGCAGGTGGATTGACTGACCTCAGGAGTTCAAGACCAGCCTGGGCAACACTGTGAAACCCCATCTTTACTAAAATACGAAAAGAAAAAAAATTTAGCCAGATGTGGCAGCGTGTGCCTGTAGTCCCAGCTACTCAGGAGGCTGAGGCAGAAGAATTCCCATAACCCGAGAGGCGGAGGTTGCAGTGAGCCAAGATCATGTCACTTCACTCCAGCTTGGGTGATGGAGTGAGACTTTGTCTCTAAAGAAAAATAAAATTCCAATTTATTGGTATATGATTGCTCATGGTAGCCGCTAATAATCCTTTGTATTTCTGCAGTATCAGTTATAATGTCTCCTGCTTTATTTCTAAATATATTTTTTGGGGTCTTCTCTCTTTTTCTTAGTCTGGTTCAAAGCTTGTCAATTTTGTTTAATGTTTCAAAAGACCCTGCTTTTATTTCCTTAATCTTTCATATTTTTTTTCCATTTCGATTTCATTTATTTCTGCTATGATGTTTATTATGCCTTTTGCTCTATAAATTTTGGGTTTGGTTTGGTCTTCCTTTTCTAATTCTTTAAGATGCACTGTTAGATTGTTTATTTGAAGTTTTTCTTCTTTCTTGATGTAGGCATTTATAACTATAAACTTTCCTCTTAGTACTATTTTGCTGTGTCTCATAGGTTTTCGTGTGTTTTATTTCTATTTTCATTTCTTTCAAGAAATTTTTCAATTTACTTCTTAATTCCTGCATTAACCCACTGGTCATTCAGGAGCATATTGTTTAAATTTTATGTATTTATATAGTATATAGTTTACAAAATTCCTTGTTATTAATTTCTTTTATTTGTTGATTGATTTATTTTTTTGTGATGGAGTCCTGTTCTGTCACTCAGGCTAGAGTGCAGTGGTGTGGTCTCGGCTTACTGCAACCTCCACCTCCCGGATTCAAGCGATGCTCATGCCTCAGCTTCTCAAGTAGCTGGGATTACAGGTGCGTGATACCATGCATGGCTAATTTTTTTTGTAGTTTTAGTAGAGACAGGGTCTCACCATGTTTCCAAGGCTGCTCTCTAACTCCTGACCTCAACTGATCTGCCCAAATCAGCCTCCCAAAGTGCTGGGATTACAGGTGTGAGCGACGGTGCCCGACCCTGATTAATTTCTAGTTTCAATCCATTGTGATCAGAGAAGATTCTCAATATTATTTCAATATTTTGAATACTTTGACTTGTTTTGTGACCTAACATATGATCTATCATTGAGAATGATAAATGTTCTGAGGATATGAATGTGTATTTTGAAGCTCTTGGATAAAATGTTCTGTAGATATCTATTAGATTTATTTGGTCTATAGTGCAGATTAAGTCTGATGTTTCTTTGTTGATTTATGTCTGAAAGATCTGTCCAGTGCTGAAAGTGGGGTCTTGAAATCTCCAGCTTTTATTGTATTTGGGTCTATCTCTCTTTTTAGCTTTAACAGTATTTCCTTTATATATCTGGGTGCTCCAGTTGGAGGTGCATATACATTTAAAATTGTTATATTCTCTTTGTTATATTCCTAGGAAACATTAGCTAATTATTTTTGCCTGTCTGTACTTTCCATGATTTTAAGTGTCCACATTGTTTGTTACTCATCTTGTTGTCTTAAGAAATATTTAGCGTTGTTAATTCATACCCTATCATTTTGCTTTACAGAAGCACTTATGTGTATGAGCTCCCCAAATATCTTCTAAACAACCTAAGATAAGGGCTTATAACTCTCATTCTTCAAGAACTTATCTCCAAAAACCTCAATTGGCACGACGGTTAGACTCTCTCTCCAGTGAGGAATTGTAAAAAAGTAGATATACCTTTGAAACTTCAGGTCTAGTACTTTGGTCATCCTCTGTAGCACTAAATGACTTGTTCTCTTCAGTCTTCACGGAATTCATGATGAGCTCAAAGACAATATAACTAACTTCTACTACTGGACAAGATGGAGAACCAAGGATTGAATTTATTCTGCCGCCTGAAATGTCTAGAAACCAAAAAGACAAGATCGATGAAATAACCACTTTCAAACACTGGACATCAGGCTGTGTGGGACCTCATCTCTGATATCTGAGAAGAAAATCATATGAGGTAACCCCTATGGCTATCTAGCTTTCTATATGGCGTTTCCAAGGCATATCTCAGGGAGGGGAAACAGGCAGAATCTAGTAGCTTCCCTGAGTTGAGAAGACAAGGTGGGAGTTTTGGGAGGCCAGATGACTGGAGCTTATATGGCAGAGTATGAGGAAGAAGAGAACAACAGGAGCACACAGTATCAGAGATCTGCAGTGGGTATCCTTTGAGATGTCAGCTTGGTGAATGCATGAGTGTAACGAAACTGTTGAAAAGGAACAGGAAAATAAACATCGAAAAGGAGCAGATGTAACAATTTCTGAGGCTCATACAGGATGGAAAATAGTTTCAGTTCTCAAAAATCTGACTAGAAAACTTCATAATTCGTGAAGTATCAGGGAGAGTACTCAGAAAGTATTGCTTCCATAGTGGGACAAAATTAGGCCTTGTTCTGGTCCCACCTAACAAATAAATACAAGCATTGAAAGTATAAAATGGTTTCCATGTAAAATAACAACGTATTAGAACAAAGTTCAAGAATATTTATAGGAATGTAAAAATTTTTGGCACCTAACATTGTGAAATTAACAAAGCTTGACATCTAGTAAAAAAAATCAGGAAGTATTTAAAACGTGGAAAAAATATGCCCACAATGACTAGAAACATCAGTGAATGGAGACAGATCGAGAAGTGAGAGAGATGATAGAACTAGCAGTCAGGAACATTAAAAGTCTTTACCTTGAATTTTTGGCCAAAATGGAGTAACAGGGACTGGATTTTCCCCTAGCCTGAAAACAAAACAAAACAATAAATAGCAGAATACATGAAATACTGGTTTGCAAGGAACTGGACATCATGCAGTTAAGGACAGTGACAACTGAGATGTGTCCTACAATCCACTCTAGCAGAATACCTTGAGGGATTCCAAGCCAGTGTCGCAAGGAAAGGCAGAAAGGCAAAGCCAGTTTGAATTCCAGATTTGAGGAGACAAAGCTGAGAGACCAAGGTGACAAGAGATCACAGGCTACAAACCTGGTGGGAGACCTGGAGAGAGAGAGAGAGAGAGAGAGAACTCAGGATATATGAAGAGGGTTCCCCTAAAGTATTCAGCTGTGTACTGATCAGAACAGTGGCTGAGAAAACTTCCCAAAGCCAGGAAACAACCACCCTAAAACTATTACAGTGTAACTTTCCTCTAACCCTCTCCCTGTATCCCTGTTAGGGATCCCCGTTTTCTCATTTCTAGATTAAGGAGTTTGGCTCAGATCAAACTCTTATTGTTCCTGTGAATTGGTTCCTCTGAGCTTTGTAAAAAGGATTCCAGATCCCACCCCCACAGACTCTGAGTCAGTGTGTCCGGGTGTGACTATGGAATCTGCACTTTTATCTGCCTCACTCCACAACCCCCGCCTCAAATGCGCACCACGCTGTTTAAACAGCTGCCTATGTCACCGCAGCATGACCTCAATGCTTTCCTAAAGCTCCAGAACCTGTGAAGGTAACTTGTGCTTGCAGCTGTGCTTGCTTACAGAAGCAGAGGCTGGATGTCAGTAACCACCGGGCTACAAGATGGGAAAGAGCTCAGCAGCCTACCCTAACCTGAATCCTTGCTAATTACCATACCTAAATCTCTGCCCCGGGGGGGAAATGGGCCTTGTTAGGCACATGTAGTGCTGTGGTGCAACAGACAGTATGAGACTGTGACACTCAACTCCTGGAAAGCCCCATCTCTTTCCAGGAATCCTTGTCCTCAGTCTCCACCTAGGAACCCTTTTTAAAAGACCTTAAAAAGCATCCCCTTACTACACCCCAGGCACTGTGAGCAGGATCTCCCCTACTCCGTTCCTCGATCAGTGAATAAAGTTTCTGCTCTGCTTAACAGAAGCTGGTCTCGTTCTATGGGTGCCAATGGCACCAGGCAGGGAAAGGACCCACCAAGGTCAAATGACCCAGTTGAGATTCAGGAACACCCAGATAATCTCCAAGTATCTTTTCAGGAGTAAAATTCTTGGCCTTTGAAGCTGAGAGGCGGGAAGGGAATTACCACAAAGGGCGGCGGCCCAGCTCCCCATCCAAAACCTCTTTGACTTTGGGCTGAGGTCCATCTGCCTACTGCCCTTGCCAGCGATCGCCCTAAGAACTCCAGGTCCGACCCAGGACCAGAAAAACTAAGTACAGAACCCGCGAGTCTGTCTAGACAGTGCACGTGCGGGTGCCCGACGCTCCGGATTCGCAGGTGTTGGAAAGAGTGCTCTCTTGTGGCTCTCAGCTGAACTTTTCCAGCCTGGAACAAGCTGGTGCGCTGGAGGAGCCTGGGAATTGACCCTCTCGCTGGGAAAGGGACGAAGAGTCTCTGGAGGCTATTTTCTCTTATTCAATGGAAATGACTCATCTCTCATCCACTTTGGAAGCCAATTGGCTTGTCTCCAGACAGTGATTGAAGCGACGGAAAGGGATGAGAGCGCAGGCCTGCGCGCGCGCGGGTGGTTCAGAAGGCCAGGCTTAGGGGACTGCGCGCCCACTCACCCACCCTTCCACCCTCCGTAATTTTCCGGACGACCTATCCCGGTCCCAACCATCCCCTCCTCCGCACCACTATGTCCAGCTCCCGCATCCCAGGATAAACTGAGCAATCACTGCCCTGCTTCTTCCTGCTCATCAGCATGCCTTGTCTCCCAGTGGAGTCCGAGAAGGAGTTGCACCGCTGCTGGGCGGGTATGGGAGGCGCCTGGCAGTTTCGCGCTTTTTCCGCCTTTTGATTGCCAGCGGAAGCAGCGCAGCGTGCTGGCGGGAGCTGCATGGCGAATAGCCCGCCATGGTGCTTCAGTGTGTGTGGCCTTTGCTGCCATTCTGCCGCTACTGGGTAGGGTGGGCGGCAGTGGCGGGACTAGCATCCAGGCGGGATCCGTTGGCAGCAGCAGAGGGAGCTCCGCCCTGAAGATGCAGAGGCCCAGCTTCCAGCTGATTGCAAGTCCCAGAGCAGGTTGCACCTGCGTCTGCGTCTAGAGGCACTTAGCCTGTTCCGCAAATGATCTAACTTCTCAGTGGGGCTGGCGAACACAGACAATGACAACCTGGACGAGGAAGCGGCCAGCACTGCTTAGGCCGGGTTCCCAGGTCGCGCATTACTGAGTGCGGAACTTTACCCTGTGGATGAAGACACTAGAGTTGGGCATCCCCAAAGCGATGATCAAAGAAGTGCTTTGCGGCCGGGCGCGGTGGCTCAAGCCTGTAATCCCAGCACTTTGGGAGGCCGAGGCGGGCGGATCACGAGGTCAGGAGATCGAGACCATCCTGGCTAACATGGTGAAACCCCGTCTCTACTAAAAATACAAAAAAACTAGCCGGGCGTGGTGGCGGGCGCCTGTAGTCCCAGCTACTCGGAGGCTGAGGCAGGAGAATGGCCTGAACCTGGGAGGCGGAGCTTGCAGTGAGCCGAGATCGCGCCACTGCACTCCAGCCTGGGTGACACAGCACGAGACTCCGTCTCAAAAAAAAAAAAAAAAAAAAAAAAAAAAAAAAAAAAAAAAAGAAGTGCTTTGCATGAGGCTTGAGAAAACACCTTACTGTTTAAGAACAGAAGGTCTTACTATCTAAAAACCTGAATAGAAGGAGATGCCTTCAGTATTGAGTGTTATTTTTGAGAGGTTGCACGAAGAAGGGGAGAAGATGGTGGATTAAGGGGTGCTGGTGAGATTTATTTTGTAACTCATAGAAGGACAGACGTTTATGTAAAAGTTGATAGTTTTGGTGGAATAATCATGAGCATGTTTCTGAACTTAATGTAAAATATACAAAGACCCCTAAAATCACAGCTTAAATTACACGGGTCTTGTGGTGTTTGGAAAGAGCAAATCCCCTGAGGTGGGGGTGGGAGTGGAGGAAAGACCAGGGAATGTCTATTCATTTTGTGAACTAGAAGTTGGGTTAAAGCCTATTATATCCTGTGATGTTGGTTGTTAGTCTCAACCTGAAACCCTTATCGCTAGTCATCCACTTCTTATTAGCTTTGTGACCTTGAATGAAAGTTCAAGGTTCCCTTCTTTCTTTGCACCTCAGTTTCCTTATGTATACAAGGGAAAAAAATCAAATTTGGCCATCCTAAAATGTGGATTCATAGTGCATCAGTCCCCTTAGGGTAAAAGAAAATTATTTGTTGATTTATAAGACTTCAGATTTATATTCTTCTGAGGGTCAAAGGAATATATTTGTGGATTTGAGGGTCTTCAGAAATTATATCAGTAGCATATTTACAGGCAGGAAATATTAGAGAAAGAATTTTTTAATTTTTATTATTTTTTAAGACCGAGTCTCGCACTGTCGCCCTGGCGGAAGTGCAGTGGCGTGATCTCGGCTCACTGCAAGCTCTGCCTTCCGGTTCAGCCATTCTCCTGCCTCAGCCACCCGAGCAGCTAGGACTACAGACGCCCCACTACGCCCAGCTAATTTTTTGTATTTTCAGTAGAGACAGGGTTTCACAGTGTTAGCCAGGGTGGTATCGATCTCCTGACCTTCATGATCCACCCGCCTCTGCCTCTGAAAGTTCTGGGATTACAGGCGTGAGCCACAGTGCCCAGCCTACAGAAAGAATTTTAACTAATCTAATAGGAACAGAGATCTCAGATAAGAGCAGATAAAAAAGAAAAAAAAAAAAAAAAAGGAAACAACGGTGAGCAAAAAAAATCTGGCCAATTTTATGTAGAAAGTTAACTCTAAATGGACAATGATAGGCTCTCCGGGAATGTGTAATAAAAGGTTTAAAGAAGGATTCTTTAAATAGAAGTGACACACTGCAAGGGAAATTCTATGACACCTGGAACTCAAACACCCAGGGGTTAGTCTCAGGGGGAAGAATGGTAGAAGAATAAAAGCATTTTGTCTTACTTAGCACACTCACCTGGATGTGAGGAGGGAGCAGAACAGGGAAATGAATCTATTGGAGGATTTTGTCTTATTGGGGTACACGAGAAAATGGAGAATAACTGGTACTTTATTTTATATAATGGTAAAGAAATTTGTGTTCAAATTATAAGCACTAGAAACAAATACTAGTGATTGAATAAACAATTGCTAAGGGAATATGATGGATAATTAAGTTAATAAGAGAACTTGATGGATAAGTGAATTAATAAGACTCCATAGTGGAGGCAATTTCCCCTTTAAAAAACAGTATCTCTTGAATATATACAGGATATACTTTTCAAAACAAAAAAAATGTATACAGGGGAAACAATTTTCAGTCATTCTCTAGACAATCAGTACTTTTCCAGGGATAATCTATGGCTATACAAGAGTAATAATTCCTTTTCAATATATTTTCCAAGCAACTAAAAAGTTCATTGTTTGTAATTGTAATAAGAAGAGTGCTGATATTGCATGAAATGAAAAGTTTTACCTTAAGTATATGTCTCATAAATAGTTTTTATGAAGTCAGGGAATATGCTTACAAAGGGATTACCAAGGACCTACAGCACATGAATTTGAGGGCACAGGGAGATTAGGATTTAGAATAAAGTTAGGTGAGATCTAGGGTCAAAGGTTAGCTGGAGGGTGTGTGTGTGTGTGTGTGTGTGTGTGTGTGTGTGTGTGTTGGTTGGGGCAGGTGGGAGCCTTTGGAGATTGCCTGTAGGCTGCTTGTTAGGTGCTATGATATCTAGGCCTTGGTAGGCCCTTGCGAAGACACACGATTCTAAAAGGTTGGCACCCTTATAGGTTTTTAAATATTTTTGGTATCCAAAGGGGTGACCCTGGACATCATTATTAAAATTTAAAAGTTTCACCCCTGGGCACACAGGTTACCCTTCTAATGGTGGCATGGCAGGACTTGATTTGCAAGAGCTTCTTTTGGATTGTCCCATTTTCCCCTTTAAAAATAGGAGTTCCTTCAGGGTGAGGAAGGGGGAAATATCCCCTTGTAACCTATTTTCTCTTCTTCATTCCAAGGACTCTAGAAAGCCACAGCAGGTTTGGTTTTGAAATCTGTGGAATTTTCGGGCTGTCCATTTAGTGTCCATCCACTAAAGTGGATGCCTTTAGTGAAGGTAAAAGGAAAGAGTGTTTCCTGTGTCAAGGGAAGTTTCATATGCAAATCCCATGACTCAGATGTTATTTCAGACGAGTTGGTGTCCATAGTAAAGTAGAACTGGCCAGGTTCATCTGCCTACAAGGGCAACTGTATGAGGCAAATACGAGGGAACTGGCAGAACAAGAGGGGTGGAATCTTCCTGGGAGAAAGAGTAAAGAGAATTCTAGGTGGAGAGGGGATCAAGGTGTGGAGCAAACACATGTCTGTCTTCTGAGTTCCTACATGAAAATGTTGGAAAAGACTTTAGAAGAAACAGTAAATGTGTCATAGCAGGAAAGCAAAGAACAGTCTTTCTTTGTTAGTCAGCATATACGCTTACAAAGAAATAGAAACTGTTTAACAACAAAACAAAATTAAAAAAAAAAGAAAACACCTTTAAATTTGAAAATGACAGAAGTTAAGAAGTGGAAAGTTGCCTGGGATATGCTTTTATTGTGGCCTAATGAAGCCATCCCCACTCCATCGTCGTGTCCTTGCTTATCCTAAGCAGCATGGTGGCAGCCGTGGCATTCATCAGGCTAAAGTGGTCATTTTTGGCACTTGGGCGAGAGATGGCATTAAATCGGCATCATTTGTCTGAGGAAATGCCAGAAGTGTGTTGTTCCACACTATGGAAATTGAAGATATGGACACAAAAGGAGTGGGTTTAAGAGCGGAAGGTTAATGGGTGAAAGAAAGAAGAGAGAGTTTCTTGTGCGTTGGAAGGGTGCCTGAGCGGGTTTCCGGGTTTGGGGCGAGTTGCGGTTGGTTTTATAGATGAGCTTGATGAGGCAGTGTCTGATTTACATAGGGCTCAGACGATTGATTGGACCAGGTGTGCCATTTAGGTGATGCATGAAGAGGCTGGCCATCCCACCCTAATCTTTTATTATGCAGACGGGGTCTGTACCTGGCCTGTGCCATGTCGCCTGCACACGTGAAGACAAAGAAAGGGGAAGAGGAGGCAGAGTGCAGTAGCTGACACCTGTAATCCCAGAACTTTTGGAGGCCAAGGAGGGTGGATCACGGGGTCAGCAGAACAAGACAAGCCCGGCCATGCTGGTGAAACCCCGTCTCTACTAAAAAAGTACGAAAACAAATTAGGCGGCAGTGTCGGTGGGCACCTTTAATGCCAGCTACTCAGGAGGCTGAGGCAGAGAACTGCTTGAGCCCGGGAGGGGGAGGTTGCAGTGAGTCAGTGACTCGACATCACACCACAGCACCAGCTGGGCAACAGAGAGAGACTCCAAAAGAGGAAAAAGAGAAGAAGAAGGAGAAGAAGACGAAGACGAAGAAGATGAAGATGGAGACGGAGACGGAGAAGGAGAAGGAGAGGGAGAGGGAGAGGGAGAGGGAGCAGGAGCAGGGAGAAAAGGAGGACGAGGAGGAAGAAGAAGAAGAAGCAGAAGCAGGAGGAGGAAGAGGAGGAAGAAGGGGAGGAGGAGGAGGAGAAGGAAAGAAGAAGAAAGAAGAAAGAAGAAGGAGAAGGAGAAGAAGGAAGAAAGAAGACGACTCCATGTTGAATATTCCTGGCTTACAGGTATCCCTTTTCTATTGGCATAGGTGCCTGCATTTACCTATGGAAGCTTTTGGCTAAGCTTATCTACGCTTGAGGCTTGATTTTTAGGCTGATTTTTGTTACAGAAGAAATTATATGGGGGCCACTTTTTCATTGAAAGAAAAACCATACCGAAGACTCCCTTACCCAGACTAACTGCAGAATAATTTGCTTTTAGCTTCTGTATCAGCAGTGCTTGCCCCTTAGGTGATGATCATGAGAGGGACCGGGAGCCTCTAGACTTGGAGACAAGTTGCCAGCACTCTCCAGATGGAGTGTTTCCCTCCCCAGCACCCCCTGCTGGTCAGTTTGACAAACAGGTGAACAGAAGTTCTCAAATACTCAATATGGAGATCACTCCAACGTCACCAAATATATCAAGCTGTGATGGCATTTTGTCAAATTGTCTTTATTTTTTACCTGCATTATCTGTTGCTCTCTGAGGGAGGTATTTTGAATTCTCTCACACTGACTGTGCATTTGCCTTTTTTTTTTTGTATGTCTGTCAGCTTTCGCCATATATATTTTGTAGTTGTGTTATGAGGAAGATTCATGACCTATCTTGTGGGAGAATTCTGTATTTAGCAGATGTTCATCTTGTGTTTTATTTGACTAAGTATTGATGTTATGACTTTTTCAGTTTCACATTCATTTAGTATATCTTTTTCCTTTCTTTTAATGCTTGTGTGTTGTTTATTTCAGATATGCTTCCTTATGTACTGTGACCCCCAAATTCATATGTTGAAGTCCCAACTCCCAATGGATTTGTTAATGGGCCTTTGAGAAGTAATTGGGTTTAGATGATATCATGATGGTAGAGACCCTCATGATGTATTTAAGTCCTTCTGAGAAAAGGAAGAGAGTCTGAGCTCTCCTCTGTCTCCACCGTGTGAGGGCACAGAGAGATAGCAGCCATCAACAAGCTGAGAGAAGAGAAATGAGAATGAAACCTACCTCACCAGAACCTTGTCATATCCCTTCCCAGTTTCCAGAAAAGTGAGAAATCAATTTCTGTTGTGTTAGCCACTCTGTCTAGGAACTTTTGTTATGGCAGCCAGAGCAGATTAATGCATGCTTCTTGGACTTTGTTTTTAACTCAATATGAAAAACATATATTTTAATAAGAAAATTATCCCATTCATTTTTAATGTGTTTACTGATAATTTTGGATTTATTTGTGCCATATTTAAGAACTCCTCTTTCCTCTTTCCTTTGCTTTCTTGTTTTTTTAATCCAAGTGCATGATAAGGTTTAGGAATCACTATCTTAACAAGGCCATGAGGCGTAGATAAGGGAAGCTGGCTTGCATTCAGGGAAGAGGCAAAGGAAGGAAGCTGCCAGCTGGAAGATGCCAACTGTGCTAAGATGACCTGAGCCCCAGATCCTAGATGAACATCCTCTTCTGGATCCCCGAGGCACCATTTTCAAATCGGCAAATTTATTTGCTTTGTCTTTTTTCGTCATCTGTATTAACTTTTGCACTTTGATTGCCAAACTATAGCTGTTTCCCTATTACCCCAAGTCCCTGAGTTTAGTTTTTATGTAAGAATTCCCCACCCCCAGGGCGGAGCAAGATGGCCGAATAGGAACAGCTCCAGTCTCCAGCTCCCAGTGCGTGATCGACACAGAAGACGGGTGAGTTCTGCATTTTCAGCTGAGGTACTGGGTTCATCTCACTAGGGAGTGCTGGACAATCGGTGCTGGTCCGCTGCTGCAGCCCGACCAGCGAGAGCTCAAGCAGGGCGAGGCATCACCTCACCTGGAAAGCTCAAGGGGGAAGGGAATCCCTTTTCCTAGCCAGGGGAACTGAGACACACAACACCTGGAAAACTGGGTAACTCCCACCCCAATACTGTGCTTTACCAAGGGTCTTAGCAAATGGCACACCAGGAGATTATATCCCACACCTGGCTGGGAGGGTCCCATGCCCATGGAGCCTCCCTCATTGCTAGCACAGCAGTCTGCTATCTAACTGCAAGGCAGCAGCGAGGCTGGGGGAGGGGTGCCCACCATTGCTGAGGCTTAAGTAGGTAAGCACAGCAGCTGGGAAGCTCGAACTGGGTGGAGCTCACAGCAGCTCAAGGAGGCCTGCCTGTCTCTGTAGACTCCACCTCTGGGGACAGGACACAGCTAAACAAACAAAAAAGCAGCAGAAACCTCTGCAGACAGAAATGACCCTGTCTGACAGCTTTGAAGACAGCAGTGGATCTCCCAACACGGAGGTTGAGATCTGAGAACGGACAGACTGCCTGCTCAAGTGGGTCCCTAACCCCTGCGCAGCCTAACTGGGAGACATCCCCCACTAGGGGCAGACTGACACCCCACACCTCACATGGCAGGGTACACCCCTGAGACGAAGCTTCCAAAGCAAGAATCAGACAGGTACACTCGCCGTTCAGCAATATTCTATCTTCTGCAGCCTCTGCTGCTGATACCCAGGCAAACAGGGTCTGGAGTGGACCTCAAGCAATCTCCAACAGACCTACAGCTGAGGGTCCTGACTGTTAGAAGGAAAACTAACAAACAGGATGGACACCCACACTGAAACCCCATCAGTATGTCACCATCATCAAAGACCAAAGGCAGATAAAATGACAAAGATGGGGAAAAAGCAGGGCAGAAAAGCTGGAAATTCAAAAAATAAGAGTGCATCTCCCCCTCCAAAGGAACACAGCTCATTGCCAGCAACGGATCAAAGTTGGATGGAGAATGACTTTGACGAGTTGAGAGAAGAAGGCTTCAGCCCATCAAACTTCTCAGAGCTAAAGGAGGAATTACGTACCCAGTGCAAAGAAACTAAAAATCTTGAAAAAAGAATGGAAGAATGGATAACTAGAATAATCAATGCAGAGAAGGCCATAAACGAACTGACAGAGATAAAAACCATGACATGAGAAATACGTGACAAATGCACAAGCTTCAGTAACTGACTCGATCAACTGGAAGAAAGAGTATCAGCGATTGAGGATCAAATGAATGAAATGAAGCGAGAAGAGAAGTCTAAAGAAAAAAGAGGAAAAAGAAATGAACAAAGCCTTCAAGAAGTATGGGATTATGTGAAAAGACCAAATCTACGTCTGATTGGGGTGCCTGAAAGTGAGGGGGAAATGGAACCAAGTTGGAAAACACTCTTCACAATATATTCCAGGAGAACTTCCCCAACCTATTAAGGCAGGTCAACATTCAAATTCAGGAAATACAGAGAATGCCACAAAGATACTCCTCAAGAAGAGCAACTCCAAGACACATAATTGTCAGATTCACCAAAGTTGAAATGAAAGAAAAAATCTTAAGGGCAGCCAGAGAGAAAGGTCGGGTTACCCACAAAGGGAAGCCCATCAGACTAACAGCAGATCTCTCGGCAGAAACTCTACAAGCCAGAAGAGAGTGGGGATCAATATTCAACATTCTTAAAGAAAATAATTTTCAACCCAGAATTTCATATTCAGCCAAACTAAGTTTCATAAGTGAAGGAGAAATAAAATCCTTTACAGATAAGCAAATGCTTAGAGATTTTGTCACCACCAGGCCTACCCGACAAGAGACCCTGAAGGAAGCACTAAACATGGAAAGGAACAACCGGTACCAGCCATTGCAGAAACATGCCAAAATGTAAAGACCATCGATGCTAGGAAGAAACTGCATCAACTAACGAGCAAAATAACCAGTTAATATAATAATGACAGGATCAAGTTCATATATAACAATATTAACCTTAAATATAAATGGACTAAATGGTCCAATTAAAAGACACAGACTGGCAAACTGGATAAAGAGTCAAGACCCATCAGTTTGCTGTATTCAGGAGACCCATCTCACATGCAGAGACATACATAGGCTCAAAATAAAGGGATGGAGGAAGATCTACCAAGCAAATGGAGAACAACAAAAAAAGCAGGGGTTGCAATCCTAGTGTCTGATAAAAGAGACTTTAAACCATCAAAGAGCAAAAGAGACAAAGAAGGCCATTACATAATGGTAAAGGGGTTAATTCAACAGGAAGAGCTAAGTATCCTAAATATATATGCACCCAGTACAGGAGCACTCAGATTCATAAAGCAAGTCCTTAGAGACTTACAAAGAGACTAAGACTCCCATAAAATAATAATGGGAGACTTCAACACCCCACTGTCAACATTAGACAGATCAAGGAGACAGAAAGTTAACAAGGATATCCAGGAATTGAACTCAGCTCTGCAGCAAGCAGACCTAATAGATATCTACAGAACTCTCCACCCCAAATCAACAGAATATACATTCTTCTCAGCACCACATTGCACTTATTCCAAAATTGACTACAAAATTGGAAGTAAACCACTCCTCAGCAAATGTACAAGAACAGAAATTATAACAAACTGTCTCTCAGACCACAGTGCAATCAAACTAGAACTCAGGACTAAGAAACTCAATCAAAACCACTCAACTACATGGAAACTGAACAACCTGCTCCTGAATGACTACTGGGTACATAACGAAATGAAGGCAGAAATAAAGATGTTCTTTGAAACCAATGAGAACAAAGATACAACATACCAGAATCTCTGGGACATATTTAAAGCAGTGTGTAGAGGAAAATTTATAGCACTAAATGCCCACAAGAGAAAGCTGGAAAGATCTAAAATTGACACTCTAACATCATAATTAAAAGAACTAGAGAAGCAAGAGCAAACACATTCAAAAGCTACCAGAAGGCAAGAAATAACTAAGATAAGGGCAGAACTGAAGGAGATAGAGACACAAACAACCCTCCAAAAAAATCAATGAATCCAGGAGCTGGTTTTTTGAAAAGATCAACAAAATTGATAGACTGCTAGCAAGACTAATAAAGAAGAAAAGAGAGAAGAATCAAACAGACGCAATAAAAAATGACAAAGGGGATATCACCACTGACCCCACAGAAATACAAACTGCCATCAGAGAATACTATAAACACCTCTACACAAATAAACTAGAAAATCTAGAAGAAATGGATAATTTCCTCGACACTTACACTCTCCCAAGACTAAACAAGGAAGAAGTTGAATCCCTGAATAGACCAATAGCAGGCTCTGAAATTGAGGCAATAATTAATAGCCTACCAACCAAAAAAAGTCCAGGACCACATGGATTCACAGCTGAATTCTACCAGAGGTACAAGGAGGAGCTGGTACCATTCCTTCTGAAACTATTCCAATCAATAGAAAAAGAGGAAATCCTCCCTAACTCATTTTATGAGGCCAATATCATCCTGATACCAAAGCCTGGCAGAGACACAACAAAAAAAGAGAATTTTAGACCAATATCCCTGATGAACATCAATGCAAAAATCCTCAATAAAACACTGGCAAACCAAATCCAGCAGCATATCAAAAAGCTTATCCACCATGATCAAGTGGGCTTCATCCCTGGAATGCAAGGCTGGTTCAACATATGCAAACCAATAAATGTAATCCTGCATATAAACAGAACCAAAGACAAAAGCCATATGATTATCTCAATAGATGCAGAAAAGGCCTTTGACAAAATTCAACAGCCCTTCATGCTAAAAACGCTCAATAAATTCGGTATTGATGGAACGTATCTCAAAATAATAAGAGCTATTTATGACAAACCCACAGCCAATATCATACTGAATGGGCAAAAACTGGAAGCATTCCCTTTGAAAACAGGCACAAGACAGGGATGCCCTCTCTCACCACTCCTATTCAACATAGTGTTGGAAGTTCTGGCTAGGGCAATCAGGCAAGAGAAAGAAATCAAGGGTATTCAGTTAGGAAAAGAAGAAGTCAAATTGTCCCTGTTTGCAGATGACATGATTGTATATTTAGAAAACCCCATTGTCTCAGCCCAAAATCTCCTTAAGCTGATAAGCAACTTCAGCAAAGTCTCAGGATACAAAATTAATGTGCAAAAATCACAAGCATTCTTATACACCAATAACAGACAAACACAGAGCCAAATCATGAATGAACTTCCATTCACAATTGCTTCAAAGAGAATCAAATACCTAGGAATCCAACTTACAAGGGATGTAAAGGACCTCTTCAAGGAGAACTACAAACCACTGCTCAGTGAAATAAAAGAGGACACAAACAAATGGAAGAACATACCATGCTCATGGATAGGAAGAATCAATATCGTGAAAATGGCCATACTGCCCAAGGTAATTTATAGATTCAATGCCATCCCCATTAAGCTACCAATGACTTTCTTCACAGAATTGGAAAAAACTACTTTAAAGTTCATATGGAACCAAAAAAGAGCCCGCATTGCCAAGACAATCCTAAGTCAAAAGAACAAAGCTGGAGGCATCACGCTACCTGACTTCAAACTATACTACAAGGCTACAGTAACCAAAACAGCATTGTACTGGTACCAAAACAGAGATATAGACCAAAGGAACAGAACAGAGCCGTCAGAAATAATACCACATGTCTACAACCATCTGATCTTTGACAAACCTGACAAAAACAAGAAATGAGGAAAGGATTCCCAATTTAATAAATGGTGCTTCTGCACAGCAAAAGAAACTACCATCAGAGTGAACAGGCAATCTACCGAATGGGAGAAAATTTTTGCAATCTACTCATCTGACAAAGGGCTAATATCCAGAACCTACAAAGAACTCAAACAAATTTACAAGAAAAAAACAAACAACCCCATCAAAAAGTGAGCAAAGGATATGAACAGACAGTTCTCAAAAGAAGACATGCATACAGCCAACAGATGCATGAAAAAATGCTCGTCATCACTGGCCATCAGAGAAATGCAAATCAAAACCATAATGAGATACCATCTCACACCAGTTAGAATGGCAATCATTAAAAAGTCAGGAAACAACAGGTGCTGGAGAGGATGTGGAGAAATAGGAACACTTTTACACTGTTGGTGGGATTGTAAACTAGTTCAACCATTATAGAAAACAGTATGGCGATTTCTCAAGGATCTAGAACTAGAAGTACCATATGACCCAGCCATACCATTACTGGGTATATACCCAAAGGATTATAAATCATGCTGCTATAAAGACACAAGCACACGTATGTTCATTGCGGCACTATTCACAATAGCAAAGACTTGGAATCAACCCAAATGTCCATCAGTGACAGACTGGATTAAGAAAATGTGGCACATATACACCATGGAATACTATGTAGCCATAAAAAAGGATGAGTTCGTGTCCTTTGTAGGGACATGGATGCAGCTGGAAACCATCATTCTCAGCAAACTATTGCAAGAACAGAAAACCAAACACCGCATGTTCTCACTCATAGGTGGGAACTGAACAATGAGATCACTTGGACATGGAAAGGGGAACATGATACACCGGGGCCTATCATGGGGAGGGGGATGGGGGGGATTGCATTGGGCATTATACCTGATGTAAATGATGAGTTGATGGGTGCTGACGAGTTAATGGGTGCAGCACACCAACATGGCGCAAGTATACATATGTAACAAAACTGCACGTTATGCACATTTACCTTAGAACTTAAAGTATATATATATAAAAAAAAGAATTCTCCACCCTTTGAAATCCCAAATGACATGTTTCCTCTTTCTGAGACCATGCTTTCATTTCAGTCAATGTAACAAATTAGCTCAGTCTTAGGTGTTCAGAAATCTGATTGGATTGATTCATACTAAGCTCTAACAGATTTACCACAGAATTCTGAGATGAATTGGAGGTTTTTAAAAAGCTCCATGACCTACACAATTCTTTTCGTGCCGGAATTGCACACTTTAAAATTGCATTAACTATAAACATTCAATTTTGTGGAGGTTTATTTTTTACGGAGAGGTGAGGATACGTGTTGGTTAATACTAGTAGACTTTACCCCCAAAGCAAATTCTATTAAGATTTATTTCCTTTTTTAAATCTAGACTATCAGAAACAACAAAAATGCCTTTTTTGTATGTGCTATAGTTTCAATGTTCACAATAATCCAAGTTCCAATGGCAGGGTGGCAGAGCAGAATGAAAGAGGCCACGTTATGTTTGTGACGTGTATATTTTTTAAGATCAGGGATTGAGAAACTGTAATATAAGTGTTCAGTTAGAAAGTTCTTATGATAGTGCACGGCACGTGTCCTTTGCATCATCTGGATTTTCTGCATTTTTTTGTCTGATTCACTCCTATTCATTCTCCAGTCCTTACCTTAGTGGTCACTTCTCCCCGGAATGCCCCTGACCCTTAAGATAGCAGTGGTGCAAACACCAAAATCTGAACTTACAAATAGCCTCACAGGCAACACCTTGTCCTGTGCAATGCTTCACTAATGTAGAGGAAATGAGAAAGAGTAGGAGAAAGGAGGAAAAACAAATGTCATTTCCATCACAGAGGCCTCAAAGCCAGTCCACTTGATTCTCTGGAGATCCTATTCTGCATAACAGTGATGAAAGGTAGAGTAGAAAAGCCATTTGTCTGAGGCTTCACTTTGATACCTTGCTAGTCACTAAACTAAGAGTTGGATTCCATTCTTTAGTGTAGCCATTACCTCATAAATCCATACATAGTAGTGGTATTTATTTCCAATAAAATCTCCATATAGATTAGGTATATTCTACTGACAATTTTATTAAAGTCCTTCATTTATCTTCCAGATAGCAGATTCTTTTCTTTTTTTTAAGATGGAATCTCCCTCTGTCACCCAGGCTGGAGTGCAGTGGTGCAATCTTGGCTCGGCTCACTGCAACCTCCACCTCCTGAGTTCAAGTGATTCTTCTGCTTCAGCCTCCCAAGTAGCTGGGACTACAGGTGCACACCTCCACACTTAGCTAATTTTTGTGTTCTTAATAGAGACGAGGTTTCACCATATTGGCCAGGCTTGTTTCGAGCTCCCGACCTTGTGATCTGCCCGCCTCAACCTCCCAAAGTGCTGGGATTACAGGCGTGAACCACTATGTTCAGCCCCCAGATAGCAGATTCTACTAACCAAGTTTCATGAAGAGTTCTGATTCCTAGAGGTAAGAACTGAGGCTGGCTTTCTAGTTACATGTTTACTGGTAACCCTAGTCCTTCCCTACAACACTTAAGCCCATTTAAAGACTATACCCTCCCCTGCCTCCTCCCTGGATTGTAAGTTCCTTAAGATCATGGCTGTATCTTTTAACATCAAGTCTCTATATGAGAAGAGTTCCTGGCATATCACAAATGCCATATAAACATTTGTATGTGAAGAAAGCTATTCTGTGGTGTCTACTTTAATATTAAGAGATGGCTTGCCAAGGATTGCTAAGCAGATTAATTATCTAAAATGGAACTAGATTCTGTGGATAGCAGGTCCATTGGTGCCACCCACAGGAAACCTCAAAGCCACCGTACTGCCCCATAAACCTGCGGTACTTTTCATTTACATCCAGTTTAGAGAAGTAATATGGAATATTATTCTGACGCAGATATTTCCTGAATCTCAACATGAGCTGCACCATGATGCCTCTTCTTCGGTATTTTTCCATGCTGTAGGCCATTCCTGCTTCACAAGAAGGGTCCATGGTTAACCATGAGATTGGGGCCCCCTCTGGGCCCAGCATACAGGCTGTTGGCAGGGCTCCTATGCAGCGGTTGATGTAACGCAGGCTCCTCTCATTCTTTCCTAGATTCCAGTTGTCATTTACCAGCCCAGAATGAGAGACATCCAGCTGGGCATACTTCAAATTGAGAGTTTCGCTGTAGAAAACAAACAAAAAAAAGGCAACAACTTTTATCCCAACTCCTGTAATTTCTGGGTGCCATCCCAATCTAGAGATCCAGGCACTCTTCTTGTTTAAAGACCCAACAGTGCAAAGTTGCGTATTTTGACCATTGACAACCTTTACTCATCTCAAGAAATGAATTCATCCTCTCTTCCTTCCAAAACTGATTTATGTGCATTACAAAAAACGTGCAAGGAATAGCAATTATAAATGATCAGCACATGTTTTTGTACCTCTCAAATTCATCAGCTGGGTGGCCTGTCTCAACCCAGCTTTCAAGCTTGCTTTTATTGGAGGCATTGAGCTTCAGGATATCTTCCGTAATGAAGAGGCCTGCTCTCGAATATTCTACCTTCACTGAATTTGAAAATGCAGCCGCTCTTATCCCCTCATCTAAACTTTCTTGAAGACCTGGGAAGGAAGCCAAGAAAGCAATATTGTCAGACATGGAGTTCTCTACTTACACTACTACCACTTGATTAATATCTCAGTGCTTAGTAGCTCTCTGACTTGAGTTTACACCACAACCTGCTGGAGTCCTTGTCACACCACAGATTGCTCTACCTCTCCCAGCTCCCAGAGTTTCTATGAATTTATATTTCTAATGAGCTCTCCGGTGATGCTAATGCTGTTAGCTGAAGACTCAATTTGAGAAGCACTGCTGCTTGCCCATTTCTTCAGACCCATTACCTTGGATTCGGAGTCTCTGTTTCCAGTTGATGATCTCACAATTTTTCAAAACTTCTTGTGATTTTTGAGGGTCTTTGGAGAATATACGATATACATTTGTGTATGAATCCATGTCATCAGTCATCTCCTGTATAGGATGGTGAAAGGTCAGATCATTCCCTTGAACTTTTTCTTCACCTCTCACTGATTGAAATTATCAGAGAAATGAAAATTCAAAAGATAATTTTAACAGCAGCCCACACTAGCTTCAGTTGGGCACATGGATAATAAAAGCTAGGCCTATAAGCTACTGCTGACCTCTTGCCTGTGTAACGAGAGTTTGTTAAATATTTCACTGACAGGTACTGGTTATAAACCAGTTTATCAGATACAGAACAAAGACAGGATGAAATCAGTCACCCTGCACCAGGCCTTAAGATATCTCACCTTTCTCCCTACCCACTCAACCGCACACTTACCTGATTTTATATATAGCATCACTGATCACCCAGCAGAATCAAAAGATTGCAACAGTTGCTTCTCTCCCTGCTTCTCTCACCTCCTGTGACACACGTATCCCCCTGTTATGTATGCTGTGCACCCCATAACCTCCTGTGGGACACATTCTGGATTGTATTGAGTCTGTGTTGCTAGGTTTAAGTCCTTAAACTTGGCTCAAAATAAATTTAACTGTGATTTCTCTAAGTTTTAGTGCCTACTGTTTCACCAGACACCTAGAATCTACAGTGTCCTAGAATCTACAGTGTCCAGGGCTTGGGCAAGATACTTTAGTGAATATAAACATTAAGAAGACATTGCCTTTTCCCAAGCCTACAGGATATCAGCCTATTCGAAGAGTGACACTTTCTTTACAGCCAGAAGCCCACAAAACAGAATGAAGTAACTGAATTTTTGGTAGGACTTTGGTAATTTATGTGGTGTTAGACTCATGGGTTTAAAAGAAAGAGACTCGTGATCCCATTCTGGCAAGCCACAAACTACATGGAAAGATGAGTTTCTGTTTCTTAGGGGAAATATAAACAACAAGTGTGAGAGTTTTAGCAGTGAATGTATTAATATTATTTTGGAAATTGGATTGTTAAAGAGTAAAAGAGAAAATAGTGTAACTAATTTAAAGAAATCTTCAATAATTTGAGGGTGTTTTTATAAATGCAAGTTCCTGAATATGGCCAAAACCAAATCCTCAGTAAATTTAGAAGAGCAGATATTTTTAAAAACCTGATTTAAAAGAATGACCAGAAATAGCCAAGTAAATATTTAAGGACTTATAAAAAGAATATCAAAGTAAACTAGAAAAAGCAAATGGAACTATTTATAAAAATGAAAGCTATAAATAATGAAATGGAGAACAAGACAGTGCAAAGGACATATAAAGCCAAAAGTTTGTTTTTAGATGGCAAAAAGAAAGAGAGGAGAGAGTGAGGGATAAACTTCAGATAAGGCATTATACGGAAATAGAAGAGAAAGAGGAAAAAGCAAAAATAAAAAAATAAGCATAGAGTATGAGAGATGAAAAGGGAAACAGAGAAAAATACAAAAAAAATAATAGAAGCATGACAAATGAGAAAAGAAATAGTGAAAAAAAAAAAGAATTGTGACAGAAGATTATATACAACTCCAAGGCAACATATTTATTGATAAAAGAAATGGATGTTATCAGTCGAAAATAAACTATCAAAATTGTTCAAAAAAATAAAAATCCTCAACAAACTAATAGAACATATCAGAAATTAAATTAAACATCTGCCATTTAAAAAGTGGACACGGATTATGGCCTCCAGCTCCATCCATGTTGCTACAAAGGACATGATTTTATTTTTTTCTATTGCTGTATCTTATTCCATAGGAATATATGACCAAGTTTTTTCTATCCAATCTACTATTGATGGGAACCTGGATTGATTCCATTTCTTTCCTACTGTGAACAGCACAGGAATGAGCATACAGATGCATGTGTCATTTTGGTAGAATGATTCATTTTCTTTTGGCTGATTACTTAGTAATAGCATTGCTGGGTTGAATGGTAACTCTGTTTTAAGTTCTCTAAGAGATTTCCAGGCTACTTTCCACAGTGCCACAATCCTTAGCAAATTAATGCTGGAACAGAAAACCCAATATCGCATGTTCTCACTCACAGCTGGGAGCTAAGCATTGACCATACATGGACATAAATGTAAGAACAATAGACACTGTGGACTACTAGAGGGTGGAGGGAAAGGGGCTGGTTTAGAGAACTACTTATTGGGCATTATGCTCACTCCCAGGGTGATGGGATCTGTCCTTACTTCAAGACTCAGCATCATGCAATATTCCAATGTAAGAAATCTGCACATGTACCCCGTGTATCTAAAAGGAATGTTGAAATAAAAAATAAAGAGTAGCCAAAATCAGATTATTTTACATTTAAATTCGACATAAGCCAAAAACAAACACATAATTTTAATAATAGACTTTGGTAACAGAAGAAAAAATCCTAATGCCAAATCTAGTAAAAAAATAACAAAAAGAGAGTTATTGACCATATTCCCTTATAAATACAAATACAAAAATTCTTATAAAATATTCAGTAGTATATCAAAAGAATGTGAACATGAACAGTTTGTTTTAGAAAGGCCAGAATGGCTTTGCTCAAAAGATCTTTTAGTGTAATAAATTAAAGGAGGGAAAATTACTTGAGTATATAAACTGCCAAAAAGAAAAGACAAAAATGAAATAACATAAAATTTACCCTCCATTCTAAATATAAGTTCTATGAAAGTAGGAAGAACAGGAAAATGCTCTAAACCTGTAAAGACAGAATCAAGTGTATTTCCAAATGTAAGTTCTTACCGTTATTTCATTAAAATGAGGAATGAGACAAGGATAGAACTATTATTATTGTTAGTTGGTATTATTTTCTTAGTTGTACATTATGCAATAAGGCAAGGAACTAAAAGCCAAAGTAATTTGGCAAGGAAGCAGCAAATTACTTTGTTTGTAGATTACAGTATTCCACATTTAGAAAATCCTAGAGACTTTGGCAAAAAACAAAAACAAATAAAAGCCCACACACAAAAAGCAGGATTTTAAAGAATAGTGTGACATATTTGGAAATCAAGAATCCAAATAAAAAGCAATAACAAAATAAGAATGCTCAGAAATAGAAAAGGAAAAATAACTTAATAATATTAACAAATAGTATAAAATACCTAAGGGTAAACTTAATGGAAAATTACGTAGTTTACCAGAAGGAAAACAATAAAATTTTACAAGATGGCATAGAGCAAAAACTGAAAAAGTGAGAAAAAGATCATATTTCTAGATGAAAAAATTTAGTATCACAAAAATATTAATCCAAAATTATCTAAGAAAGCTCCTCCAATACCAATCACAATTGCAATAGTTAGTAGGGGTAGTTGGTGAAGATCTAGAAAAATTAGTTCATATAGCTCTTAAGTTTATCAGAAAGTAAGAAAGAGATTGGTGAATGATTATTTGCTTTATTAGATATTAAAACTTACCACAAAAACAATGAAATAGCATGAGAAAAGACTAGAAACAAATACAGAATTTGATACAAAAGTATATAAACATGTTATATGACAAAATAGACATTTATATTTCAGTAGTGGAATGACTCATTTAATAAATAGTACTAATGTAATTAGCCGGCCATAAGGAAGAAAAATATAAAAGAATGTTAATTTATGCTATTCAAAAATATATTCCAAATAGAATGAAGTTTGAAATGTCAAAAATAAAAATTAACTCAATGTAAGACAAAATAAGAAAACACTTGTATGCTCTTGGAGTAGGAAAAGTCTTCCTAATTATTAATAGAAAAACAACAAAACCTCAGAAGTCATAGTGAAAAAAAAAATGCTTGATTATATGAAAATTAAAAATTTCTTTATGTCAAAATCTCCATCAATCAAATAGAAAATAATTATAACATGGGCAACAAATTTGTAGCATAAACCTTGTGTTAGTATTACTAGTATCCAAAACACTTACAGAATTTTAAGAATGACCAAATCCCCAGTGTAAAAATGGTCAAGCAATATAAACACTTAAGAAGTAACCCCAAATGACTGATAAACATAGGAAAATATAATACGTTCAATATCACCAATCAGGGAAATGTAAATTAAATCTACAACAAGATGCCATTTTTTGCCCATTAGTTTGGCATAAATTAAAAGAAGAATAACATTCAGTGATGGTGAAAAATGTGGGAAACAATTCTTCCACACACTGTTAATGGAAATAAAACTGTGGAATCCTTTGGGAAGGTAATCTGGCAGGATAACTTTGAGTTGGAGATATCCCTTTTATAAATCAATTGTACTGAGGAAAGTTACCAGGATGTAAAGACATGTATACAAGGATGTTTACTGAAGCATTTTTTGTAGTGACAAAGAAGTATGAACAATTTGAATCCAACAGCAGGAGAAAGACTGACTAAATTGAATTGCATTGACTCTATGGAATGCAACAGCTATTAAAACAAATATGTTATTTGTTTCACCCAAAGAGATTTCCATATGTCAAAGGCAAATTAAAAAGTGATGACAGAAGAGATCATCAGTGAATATCCCTTTGTGTTAACATGGGCAAGGACACTGACTACCCCAAGGGGTAGGAAAAGAGGAGAGGAGGGAAGGGGAGGTGAGAGGTTATTAACTTCTTAAAATCATGTCGTATTTTTACACTTGTATAATCAACATATATTATCTTTGTGATTAAAAACTAGCAAAGAAAAAATTATTTTTTCTAGATAAATTCTCCTGCATATCACCTTAAAAAGGTCTTATTAAAAATTGGATTGACTTTCAATACTGAGAGAAACGTCGTATGTAATGGAATTAGACTAGTTGAATGTATTTCCAAGTAAATTGCAGCATATTTCCTTCTTTCCACTTTTTTAGTCATATATGTGTGGTGTGGAACATTTATATTTTAATATTTTTGTTTATTGACTCACTTTATAAAAACTAGCCCTGTTCAAAGTAGCACATATATAAAATTATGGTTTGATGCTATAGTTACATTGCTAAAATACACATAATAACTACTAAGTTACTGAAGTAAAAAGAACTATTTGACCTCCTACATTTATTTAGCCTATCACACTTTGAAGAAATTGGGCCATGGATTAAATAAACTAAGCACTATTCTTTGATTCCAAATTGTCAGGAAGCCAGGAGATCAAAAGAACATTCCTAGGGAAGGTGTTAGGCTCAGCCTGGTTCCCGCTCCCTTTACCCCTTTGTTCCTCAATGTAGGATTACTTTGTCACTTTCTGCATCCCAATCCCAACCCAGCTTGTAAACTAGTCTAGACTTGGGGTAGCTTACTATTATTTGGAGGCTCAGCATCTATACTTACATGAAGCTGGGCTGACCATGAGACTTCATAGTCTACTAACCAGACATGCAGAAAACAGATATAATAAGAGGAAGTCTTTAGGGCAAAAAAACCAGACCTAGGTTTATATTACTATTTCAGCTTAACCGTTTATTCCTTGTGTGTCCTCAGCCAATAATGGCTAATTATGGCAAATACTATTTACAGTTATGTGCTATGTACTAAGTCTTTGACGTACAGTATCTCATTTAAACCTTGTGTAATCCTCTGAAGAAAGTCCTCTTATTTTTTCCCTTTCTAATAGATGATGAAACTCAGAGAAGGGCCTATGGTTACATAGCTAGTAGAAATGGCAGAGTCCACTGAACTTGAATTCAGATTGGGCAATGCATATATGCATTTGGTATCCAGCAGCTACATGACTTAATATTTCTCATTGTCATTTCCTTATATCTACATTGGAAATATTAATGCTCACTTCGTAAAATTGTTCTGATGATGACACTCACTAACAAGAGAAGTGCTTCGACATAGTTGACACACAGAAATTATGAGTCCCAGAGTCCCTTCCCTGATTCCTGAGAGGCAACTTGTTTTTTTCTTTTTGTTCTTTTCAGACAAGGTCTCACTCTGTTGCCCAGGCTGGAGTACAGTAATGTGATCTTGGCTCATTGCAGCCTTAACGTTCTGGGGTTCAAGTCATCCACCTCAGCTTCCTGAGGAGATTGGAGTATAAGCATGTACCAACATACTCTGCCAATTTTGTTTATTTTTTGTAGTGAAGAGGTCTTACTATGTTGCACAGGCTGGCCTCAAACTCCTGGCCTGAAGGGATCCTCCTTCCTTGGCCTCCCAAAATGCTGGGGATTACAGGTATAATTCACCATGCCTGGCCCTGAGAGGTAATTTTACCGGTAGACTTCTGCTCTGGTTTCTGTTTCTAAGTCACTGTTCTGACATCTCAGACACCCAACTTTCCCTGTAAATTGGCCCCGTTCAGGCCCTGCAGGTGACCCCTGCAACCTCAAAGGGTACTTAATCTGCCAGTGTCAGCCTTGTTTTTCCCTCCCCTTGCCCTTCCACCCCCTTTCCCAGATGTGTCTCATGCTTAACTGGAAGGGAGGGAACACGTGGCACTCATGCAAGGTGCCAAGTACTGAAGAAGTATTTTAAAATACTCGCATTCCCTTTCACTCTATAAAAGCAGCCCTGATGTCTCAACTAGTCAGTTCCTCAGGCCCTCTGGACCTGCCTGGATCCACCAGTCCCTGTCTGTGTGCCTACCTGTTTTTGAGGCCGGATAATAACCATCTGATAGTCGGGCCAGGAGTCCACCAACACCTCCATGTTGAAGGGGTTCCCGTGATTGATGTGATACACAGAGCCGTACACCTGAAGGAGGGAAGGAAAGAACTAGAAGAATTTGAGATCCCCAGAGATGAGGATCTGGATGTGAAGAGAAAGAGAAAAGTGGAAGTCAAGAGACAGTACTGAGACCAAGTCAGTGATGGTGAGATGAGCAGCATCTCCAGGACCATGTTGATGGACATGAAATCACCAGCAAGCAGGCAGAACTCACAGGTAGGTGTCCTTGTGATGCCAAAAAGCTACTGTGCACTAGCTGGGCACTTGGCAATGCTCTTAGCATTAATATTGTATGAATTTATTCAGAGTCCACAACAACTTTAAGAAGTAGGTGCTAATATTATTCCCATTTCACTGATGAAAAGACCAAAGGTAAAGGCACAGAAAGGTAAAGAAACATCCACAAAGCAATCTGCCTCTCCCACTGCTCCCTCACCTTCAGGGATTCGGGGATGCTACTGGCCAAGGATTTGTATAGGGTCAGCAGCTTCTGGGAGTTATCCAGTAGGATCATTTTGTGGGATGCTTCAGTCCTTGAGCCCTTCAAGAAGAAACTCTGAAAAGATAAGAAGTGAAGGAAAAATGTTAAGGGACCAAATGAATTTAAAATGCACTTTATACATCTCCATTTAAGTAACACTCATGATGTAGGTACTGTTAGTGTCATCTTCATTCTGAATATACCAAAGCTCAGAGAGACTAAGTAAATTTCTCAAGTTCTTACAGAGATAAATGCCAAAGTCAAATTTTAAAACCACATACGAATGGCTCCAAAACCCATGCTCTTCCTCCCTGGTGGAATGAATTAAAGGTGAAGATTAAGAGTTATGTGAGGTTCTCAAATGCCTGTAGCAGAACACTCACCCACCAACATCATAACTTTTTTCTCTGTATTTTGGTCATCAGATGCCTGAGAAGTCTTCTTTCATCTGGAATAGAAAATGTCAGCCCTCTGAGAACAGTTGTGACTGGAAAACTCAGAGCAGTAGATGGCACAGATTTTCTTTAGTTTCTTTGAGCCAAATATTGCAGACCAATGGCCATTTTGGAAGTTGTCATAGTTACATTACAAAAATTTTTTTAAAAAGGTAAAAATTTTTGACACATATCTATAATTTTTCTTTGAAATAACATTCAGCATTCTTAGGAATGTTCCAATAATTTAACAATAACTTGGAGAAGGTTATCATCACAACTGATAGGTTCAACTTAGGCTGCTTTCAAATTTTAGTTCTGTCTCCTACTTCTTTGTTAAGTTGCTTAACCAATCAGAACCTCAAAGTGTTTTCTCAACACTTTGGAACTGGAAATTAGAATGCATGTTTTCCAGAGGATTGAGATTACACAATGTAATACATATAAAATACATAGCATTATGCCTGGCATAAAGTAACAATAATATTTAACATATGTTAGTTTTTAAATTCATTTTATAATAATCAACATGTCATATAGAGATTTAGCTGTTATATGCAATGATGTAAAAATAATTAGAAATGTGAAAAACTTACAACAAACTTAATTAATGTAAGAGAAGGAACTCATGGATCAGATACTTGAAACAATCGTTAGCAAATTAGTTAACACAGAAGTTTGAAATTTTTTATCCATGAAGGTTAAATAGTTAACAAATATGTGTTAAGTCATAGGCAAGGTGAAACATATTTTGTCTTGTCTAAGGTCAAAGGCCTCAAAATTCAACTATGTTCTGTAGCTAGATGAAACAATATTTAAACAAAAACATCCTTTTGCAAGGTCTCAGAATTTCAGAATGTTTGAACACTCAAGGAACTTTTAGTAAATAGAACTGGATCTCTGTCATGAGCCTATCCCCTGTCTGACTCTGCTGTTTTTGTAGTTGTCAAAAAAAAAAAAAAAAAGGTCTTTTTCCCCATCTCCAAGAGCTTTCTTTGCTCTGTTTCTCACCTCATTTAACTTAAAATGAACTTCAAAATTTTCTATTCTGAAGTTCTCGACAGGAACTTCAAAAATGAACTTCAAAATTTTCTATTTTGAAGTTCTGGTCAAGATGTTAGAAGTTTTAATTTCAGATCTACCACGCTATATCACTTCCCGCAAAAAAGCTTGTGTTCCATTCACCTTGAGAACATTGTAGCCTTGGCTGACACATGAGAACAGCCCCCACATTTATCAGCTGCCACATCTTTCTCCAAAATACCTCTCCTATCCATTCCCTACTCCATCCCCTTGCAATGATCTTAGTTCAGGGCCTCCTCCGCCTCATACTTAATATTGCTCTTATGACCCCACCCTGGTCTCAGCTTCTAAAATCTACCAAAATAAAATTGTTCTCTTCCTGTATTCTTACCATCAACATTTGTTTTCTAAATCAGAAAGCTGCTAAAAACCTGGTAGATCCCTCCCCACACTCTTTTAAAAAATTGTTGTAAAGTACACATAACACAAAGCTAATCGTTTCACCATTTTTAAGCGTACAACGCAGCAGCATTATGTACATTTACAGTGCTCTACGAGCATCACCACTATCCATTTCGAGAACGTTTTTGTCATCTCAAACAGAAACTATACCCATTAAAACACAATTACTCATTCCCTCCATCACTAGCCCCTGGTAACTTTGATTTTACTTTATGTCTCTAGGAATTTGCCTGTTCTGGGTACTTCATATAAATAGAATCCTGTGATATTTGTTCTTTGGGGTCTGGCTGATTTCACTTAGCATAATGTTTTCAAGGTTCACCTATGTTGTGTTATGTGTCAGAATTTCATTCCTTCGCTGGAAAAATTTTCTATTATATATGGAAAATAAGTTTAAAGTCCAGTGAAGAGAAATAATAAATTTGTGAATGACAGTTAGTAAATATGAGTCGCACACAGTCCATAGTCACTGTGAAGACTATAAAAAAGCAATTATAATGAATAATAGGTAAAAATGCAAAATACATAACTTGATTTATCTGCCCAAAATATGTATGCATGTGGACAAGGATTTGAAGGGAACAAATAAACATGAAAATTGTTTTGGGGTGGTGAAAGAATGTGTGATTTATATCTTATTTCAGAATTTTCTTTTGTACCATTGACATGTTTCTTTTTTATGCAAGACTGAAAAAAAATGGAAGATACTGGAACCATAGTTAAAGATGAGAATTATGAAAACAGAATAAATGCTATTTTTCTTCTTTCTGCTTTTTTTTCCCCAGCAGTCCCATCAGCTACCAAGTTTCCCCTGTGTTAGGGGAAAGAAAGAAGCTCCCCATGTCCAATGATTCTGTGCATGCCTAATCCTGTCACCCACAGCCGTCAATAAAGAGTGCAAAGCAGATTATTCCAAAGAGAGTAACGGTTGACATCCCATAGTGCCAAACCCATTCTTAGCCAAAAGGGACTTTACTGAGAGCCCTCATTTTTAAATGTACTTCAATGCATTGTTGTTCATTTGGAACGTTCCACTCTAAGTCATCTTTAGTAAGATTTTGCCATTTCTGTAAGACTTGGCCGCCTCCCAGGCCTAATGTATAAGCTAGAAGGAACTCAGTTTTCCAGAAATTAAGGATTCTATTTTTACCTAAAATACAGGCTTTACTCTCAGGTTCTCTTGATTAACTTAGCCAATGATTTTTCCTACCCAGGTGCACAAAAGAAATGAAACAAAGGAATAGAACACAAAAATCCCTGTGAATTTTGAAAAGCCAAATTTTATAACTCCTGCAACATTACTGCTTACTACCAGTTCTTTTCTGACCTAGTCAGCTGTTAGAGGCCTCTAAGTGGATCCAAGCCAGTTAATTCCCAGATCAAATTCATTCCTAGACCCAGTCCATTTTCTGTGACAACTCCAAACCCAGTTGGGATCACAAATTTGCTGAAGGAAACTCAGAGAGCTCGAAACATAAATATGTGAAGCTCCAAAATGCGAGAGGGAGCTTAATTATGATCCTCAGCCACTCTGAGAGATCAGCGCACACAAGTGGATCCTGCAGATACCTTCCGTGTTCACGTAGCGCTCCTGGGGATACTGGAAGCTCCACTTCAGATCCTGCTTCTGACACCAGCTGATAAAATAAACGTTTCAACTGAATTAAATGTAAAGGCAATTAATTGAGCAATGAAGAATTCATTAATCTGGCAGCCTTCAGAATCACAGCAGATTCACAGAGGCTCTAGGGGTGCCTTGTTGTCAAAACAAATTTATAGGGGAAAAAAGGTAAAGTGACGTACAGGAACCGGAAGTGAGGTACAGAAACAGTGAGATTGATTACAACTGGGACTTTGCTTTATTTGAACACAGTTTGAACATTCAACTGTCTACGGGTGGTTGAAGTATGGCTGCGGGGATTGGCCAACACTCAAGTATTGTTACAGGTGCACACTACTAAATTCGGTTTTCAATTTTGTCTGACTATTAAAGTAGGTAACAGTTCACCCACAAGGACTCAAATGTAGAAATGCAGAGTCCTTCTCAGGCCAAATTTAGTTTGCTTTAATACTTTGTCACAAAATTTATTGAAAGAATTGTCTATACATGCTATCTCCAGTCCCCCTCCTAATCTTATCTAATTGGGGTTTTGCTATACCAATTCTACTAAAACACTTTTTAAAGCCATCAGTGATCTCTATGTTATTAAATTCTATAGTCAATTATTGCTTCTCATCTTAAAATATCTTCCTTCAATGGACTTTCTTCACTTGGTTTCCAACACAGCACAGTCCCTTAATTTTCCTTTAAAGTCACTGGTTACTTTTTCTTAGTCTCCTCTTTGGGCCCTTCTTTCATCCCCAATTTTGTAATTTTGCATCACTTTAGAATTCAATCATTGGCCCTCATTTGTATCCACAGTTACCCCTGGTGGTCTCATCTGTTCCTATGGCTTTAAAATCAATCTACCTGTCAATGACTAACACATTTATATTATTACTCAAACTCTTTTCCAAACTCCAGACATATGTATCTAATGGACTGTTTGACATTTCTTGGATTCCATCCAATAGATATCTCAAATTTATTATGTCTCAGATCAAACTCCTCATCCACCCTCTCTACCCAGCCTACTTCACCTGTAGTCTTTCTCAACTTAGTTGATGGCAACTCCATCTTTTCACGTATTCAAGTAAAAACTCTTGAAGTTATTCTTAAGTATCTTTTCCCCTCCCACTTCACATCCAATCCATTGTGACATTCCACTCATTCTGGTTGGGAGAAAATTCTTCATGGCCTCTCACATTTCTGCATGTCTTATGAGCAGAGACATTGACAATCTTTGCTCCTGACTATCTTTTCAAGGATATTTGTAAAGAGGACAGCTTGGAAGCTAGAGATATTGCTTTCTTCTGAAGCAGAGGGCAGGTTTGCTGCAAACACACATCTATTGCATTTGCAATATCAATCTGCCTTCTGGTATTTCCTCTGTAGGACCTGTGGAGCAAGGAGGACTAACATAAACACATAAATCATTCTGCCTGTTGAATGAGTAATAAAATTCTGACTTTACCCAGGAGGCTTGTTTCACCTGCCAGCATTACGAAACTGTGCCCCAAATATGGTAAACTTTTAGCTGCTTCCCATCTCGGCATTCTTTTCATGAAGTCGAATGTCTTTTGTCTTTTCTCAATGTAAAACCGGAATATTCCTCTTAAAACAAAAGCCAGATTTTGTCATTCCTTTGTGCAACTCCTGCAGTAACTCCCAATCTCATTCAGAGAAAGAGATATAAATACCTTATAATAGCCCTCTAAATTCTCCATGACTCAGACTCCTGTCACCTTCCTGGCATCCCTCTAATCACATCCGTGATCTCAATCTCTTTGGCCTCTCTGCTTCAGGCACTTGGCTGTTCTTTTTCTTCTGCCTGCATTCTGTTTTCTCATTAGACCTATAGAAAACTCTATGACCTTCTTTAAGTCTTCATCTAAAAGCCACCTTTTCAATGAGGCCTCCTTTGACCACACTATTAACAATTACAACTGTTCCCCTAGTCTCTCTGCAATGCTCCTGTGCCCAATTGTCATTCTTCGCCTTTTAATTTTATATTTATATTTTTTTGACAGGGTCTCCTTATGTCACCCATGCTGGAACGCAGTGGCTGACTCATGACTCACTGCAGCCTTGACCTTTCAGGCTCAAGCAATTCTCCCACCTCAGTCTCCTGATTAGTGGAAACTACAGGCATGAATCACTGTGCTTGACTAATTGTTGTATTTTTATTTTATAGAGATGGCGGGGTGGGGGTGGGCGGAATCTTTGTTTTTCAGACTGGTCTCAAACTCCTGTTTGTAGTTTTATAACCTTCTGTGTCAAACTCTGGTCCCTCAAAATATCTAACAGAGACAAATATAAAACCCAGACTAAAATGTATGTTGACAATTCTGAAGACATTTCTATTTTTATTTTACAATAATTTTAATGCTAGCTTCCTAAAGATTTACTTAAGTAATATGAAAGTGAAAAATGCTTTGGACTTATTTACTTTTTGAGTGCTCTTTTATTTTTAAGCCCATTTGGTAGTCACAACATATAATGTAATACATGTGCATATACATAAAAACATCTAGATATACATACAAACAAAGATCCAATAGCTTTTCCTTGGAATGCTAGACAAGAGATATCAATTCAGTCTTGCCCGTCTGCAAATATGTTCACATGGCTGAACTTTGTTAGCCTTGACAGGTAATCCAGTGAAGGCTGTGAACAAAAATTTAGGGTAAAGCAGCTCCCATGGCAGTTTGAGACTTTTTTTTTTTTTTTTTTTTGAGACGGAGCCTCACTCTGTTGCCCAGGCTGGTGTGCAGTGGCGCCATCTCAACTCAGTGTGAGCTCCACCTCCTGGGTTCATGCCATTCTCCTGCCTCAGCCTCCCGAGTAGCTGGGACTACAGGCGCCCGCCACCACGCCTGGCTAATTTTTTGTATTTTTAGTAGAGACGGGGTTTCACCGTGTTAGCCAGGATGGTCTCGATCTCCTGACCTTGTGCTCTGCCTGCCTCGGCCTCCCGAAGTGCTGGGATTACAGGCGTGAGCCACCGCGCCCGGCAGCAGTTTGATTTTTAAAGGTCAAGCCTCCTCAGACTCCAAAGAACACTGTTGTCAAACAGCACTACAGGAGAACATCACATACTATCCTGGCCTGACCCTGCTTAGAAAAGGGGTCTCTTTAGGAACTGAAAAGCCTAAAGCTGACTAGCATAAACTCAGCACCAGTGAAACCAGAATTCATTGCTTCCATTCAGAGGGCCCATGTTCCTGCCGGAATCCAAGCTGCTATCAGTGTTTCAGGAAGTCACTTTTGACTAATACTGAGTATAATGGGACTGATATCAGGGCAAGGCTAGGCCCAGAGCCCTGAGGCTGTGGGCCCCTCAAGGTAAACATTTCAGTTTTTGATCCACAGACCCTGGATTTACATCAGAGAAGTGGACTTGGAGATTCCCCTGCTGGGGTCCTGCAAATGTGTACTCTGTCCAAATGTGTTTCAGAGAAAGGCACAAAAGCACAAAAGCCCATTTTCCCATTCCACAGCAAACTACAGATTCCAAACTATACCGGAGCCAAACAGTGTTACAAAAGACTATCAATTTTTTAATCAAATTCTAATTTCCCATGACTATATCAGACACATGCAAATAATCACTAAAACAATCCAACTGCTGCAGCACCAAACAAGCCCCCAAAGTGAAAATTCCTTCAGGATTTCTCAAACGAGAAGGAGCTGATCCCACGGTTTGATAACCACAAAAGACACTCACTTGCCTGGACACACACACAATGACAAACAAGCCCCCAAGTGTGTCCACACTGAAACCGTCAGGGTACTTCCCTCTTTTCATCAGTTGGGCTTGTTCAACCTTCAAGTGGAAATTCCTTTTAAAAATTTCCCAAATTGAGAGGAGCAGATCCCTCTGGGCCCACAAAGGACAGTCACCTACCTGGATGCAGATATCAAATTTCCAACGTAGTTCTTCCAAGGCAATCAGGAACATGGTTGAAGCAACTGCAGCTGGCCCTAGAGATTGGAAACTAATCTCCAGCCAAGCTGGGTAAGCAGCTGCTTAGGAGACTTTGAGACTCCCAGGCCATGGCAGCCAAGCCAAAGTGTTCCTGGTCGGGAACCAAAACCTGTTACTGAAACACCAGGAGTATGGTCTAGGTCCTGTTGCTCACCGCACAAAAAAACCAATCAATATCACCAATTATTGCCAAGGAAGAAGGTTGAATTGGATGCTGTAACAGAGGAGATGGGAAATCAGTCTCAAATCTATCTTCCTGACCAAGTAAAATTATGAGTTTACATAGCAGGGAAAAAATGTAACAATGTGTAGAAAAACAGGAACTCAGGAGACCTAAGTAAGCAATCATAATTTATGAGGGGCCTGGTGTCCCATTGTCTGGATAGATATGCAAGTGAGTTTCAGTTCTTTGATACTAGCAGGGGATCTAGGGTCCTTTACTAGGAAGAAATTCATGAAACAAATGAAGGTTTGGAAACTTTAAGGCTGGAGTCCAATTTCATGTTTATACAAAATCTATCCTATGGGACTACAGGGGGAGGTTTGAATTCCAGTGTCCAGTGCCAAGCAATCACCTCCAAGTCTGCCACACTTCGCTGACTGTCACCAGGACCCTTGGCCAGGAGTAACCTCTCCCACATCCTGGGATTTTCCTCTCCTGCATCTGGGGATGCTGAACTTGCCAGTTTCTTTTCTTTCTTCAGTTCCCTAGAGACTCCTTTGCATCCAGCCTTTCCCCTGCAGCTCTGGACTCTCTCTAGAACTTAGCCCGTGCCCATGGGATGCAGTGGGTTAAGGCTGGAACTAGACCACTATGCCTTCCTCTCACAAACACATGCTATCTGACAGAGTGCTTCTCTGCAGGACTCCAACAGAAGGGGAATCTCCAAGTACCGCCTTCTCGTGTAAGCTAGTCTGAATTAGAAACGCTGGGAATGTTTGGCCTTATGTCACAGCCTCAGGGCTCTCTGGGCCTAAGCTCAGTTCTGATATCAGTCCCATACTCTCAGTATTAGTCAAGTGACTTCCCTGGAAACCTCATGGAAGCAGGAGTCTGGCAGAGACATGGGCTCTCTGAATGGAAGCAATGAATTCTGGTTTCACAGGTATTGAGGTTATGCTAATCAGCTCTGGGCTTTTCAGGCTGTGTGAGAGACCTCTGACTCTGAATTGCCTCCCGGCTGGCTGTATGAATAAATTCTTCTATCCTTTCAGACTCTGCCAGGAGGCCCATCATGGGGTGCATGGTGGAAGGGACACCTGGGAGGAGCCATTTGGTCTGGCTAATTTCACAAAGGGTCCCAAATTTGAGATTCTAGTGTTATCACCCAATGGTACAGAAATTCAGACAGAATGGAGAGAATGCATTCACCAGAAATTACACACTGCCATGAGTCCACTCTGAATTATTGCTTTATAATTCCTGAACTGATCTTGTGAATAGAACAATAGTATTGCATGGCATTTTTGTTGCTGTAAGTGTATATTTATAAAATATACACATTTTAAAGCTACTATATTATCAATGTTTTGGTCTATCTTTAGTTTTTGGTGTACTTCACACTACAAAGAGTAGCAATGAGCTGGCCATCTTTGAACCTCTGCGAGGTCCTTAAACTGTTGCTCATGGCATCGAATGGGGACTGCATGGCTTAGTGTCTGTGGTAGGCTGGTGGAGCCCTACTCTCTGCATACTCTCACAGTGTGTCAAGGGTCTCTGCGTTGCTTCTTTCATATCAATGTCCTTCATTAACCTTTAGCAATGTGAAGCTGGAATGCAGCAACCATCTTAGGAAGACATCTGATAGCTGTTGGCCCCTATCCATAAAATCTGAAAACTACCTAGTGTTTCTGAGGGAACTTGCCTTTGCAAGATCTTTTGTAGGACTTTGGAGAGACCTAAAGATCAAAGAATCACCCTCTATCCCAATCTAAGTTAAAATACATTCTTTCAAAGCTACCTTGAGGCAGTGGCTAGATGCTTGTACATCTCTTTTGTGTGGTAGCACATTCCTGATGTCTGTACAATGAGGAATTCACCAAGAGACTCTCATACTCTCAAATCCTGGAGAAATTTTTTTTCACCAGAAGTCCTTCTAGGAAAAGGTTTTCATTACTGGCTTCTGAGATGTCAGGAGGACCCTGGGACATGGGATCTCCCTGAAGTACTTGCTCTATTTCAGAATTCCTAATGAAGTTCCTCGTGATGTTCCAAAGGAGCACCCTAACTCTTGATTCAGAAGCTTTGGTGATTGAGCAGACTCTTCACATCTGGACACTCAGGGAGGGTTTGTCCATCCAGTCAGAGGACCTTGAAATGATGGTGGCTTTAGATGTGGTTGCATCTTTCTGTAGCAAAAGAAAACTGTTTTAACTGACTGGTGGCTGGTCAGAAGGCATAGAAGAGCCAAGGAAACACAGGTTCTTTAGGTTAACAAGACTGATAGCACCCATTTAAATGGATCCCGTAAAAGAATGAGGGTTTCTGGAGTATGAGACAAACAACAATCTGCCTCTGTTGAAAAACTTGACACCAAAGTGGAATGTTGAAGCTTTTCCAGAGGAAGAAAGGGGATGTTTAGGGACTTCGTGGAGAGAACTAGTCATGACAAACTGTTCTGGGTTGGTGGTGAGGTTTGAATGCCTCTGAAGAAATCAGGAAGTGGTATAAGTGGTATATGGTTTTAGCTAGATCAGGGAATTGGGAAAGTGTGGGGTCCACAGGACACATTTTCTTGGCTTGGGGCATTCGAGAATATTTTAAAGCTCTAAAGCTCTCTGATGTGTCCTAGTCCTCTTAGAGTCTAAAGAAGAGAAAAACAGAAACTTTGGCTGTGCTACAAAGCAGGAGGAGATTCCCTTTGTTGCTCCTCAATATTTTCTTTCTGATTCTTTCATCTCCTGTTCCCCATTTTTCTTTGCAATGGCACAATCTCGGCTCACTGCAAGCTCTGCCTCCCGGGTTCACACCATTCTCCTGCCTCAGCCTCCGAGTAGCTGGAACTATAGACACCTGCCACCACGCCCAGCTAATTTTTGTTTGTTTGTTTGTTTTCATATTTTTAGTAGAGATGGTGTTTCACCATGTTAGCCAGGATGGTTTCGATCTCCTGACTTCATGATCCGCCTGTCTCGGTCTCCCAAAGTGCTGGGATTACAGGCGTGAGCCACCACGCCTGGCCTCCTGTTCCCCAGTTTTCTACCCCAATTCAGCTTTCATTATTTGCTTAGTCCCTGCTAATGCATTCTCTAAATCCGTGTCCTAAAACTGTCGTTAAGAAAGACACCCGAAGCCTTTTGTCTTCATTCTTCGTGAGAAAAAGTTGATCTGAACACCTGCCTAACTTCCTGTAAAAGGGGAAAGTCAGGAGATTTATTAGAGATTGTCTAGCCTCAAGAAACTAAGTCCTGGAAAGTGGATACATAATTGCATGTGCAAAACTGAAACAAGAACCCAGACGTTCTGAATCCTAAGAAATTGTTCTCTGTTTTGTAAGATGCTGGTTTCCACTTTGTGATCAATTTTTTATGTTGTAGCGGCCAATATTTCATCATGAGTCTCTTCCTCTTGAGACTTTAGTTGAATTAGTTTACACTAATATTTAATCTGGAAAGTTTTCTCTCCATCTAGCCTGGTACTGGCTTGAATATCTTGAGCAACAAGTCCTATTATGTTAAGGGAAAATTTGATTGATTCATCCTCAAATATGTATTTTTGTCTTTTCTAGACCAACGTTTAATTTCTCCTATACTTATCTTCAGAAAATCTGGAAGATTCAGTAACCAGCAGAAATCTGAAATACAAATCATACTTCATGGAGGAAGAGGTCAACAGTAGTTTTTTTCTATTGTGTTTAAGTTTATTTTTGGTAGAACTAATTTATTGAGGTATGATTGACATGCAAAATACTGTATGTGTTTCATGTATAAACCTTGATGGAGATGAATACATACTCATGACACCATCATCACAACCTATACCATAAACATATTCATCACTTCCAAAAGTTTTGTCTGCTCTATTTATCATCATTATTATTGTGTATATGTGTTCAACAAGATCACTTAACATAAGATCTGCTATCTTTCTCTCCAAATTAGCAGGAGACCTGTCTCTGATGCTGCGAGGCACTTCGAAAATCATTATTTAGAAATTTGATTGGATGCCATAAAACTGGACATCGGCAAAATGTCAGAATGGGACTTTCTATCACTTATCCTCACACAGAAACATCAATTTAAACAACTATCTGTGCACAAAAAAACCTTCACAAGAACTAAGGAAACTAGGTGAAAGGGTACAGAATCTTCGTGTAACAGAGAAATAAGAAAGGATGAATCGAAGAACATAGGAAGAACAATTTCACATTACCTGTGTCATCCCTCCCACAACACCAGGCAGTAGAGCACACAGAGAGGCAACCTTTCTGTTGAATAAGAAAAGGGAAGTGGGCACTCAACTTTGCCTTGGACCACAACACAGAGCCTACTTCAGTGAAATACAGTAACAGGTATGCACTGATGGCACCAAACTCCAGGCTGGTAGCTGCAGACTGAGCCAGACCAGATCCCACAGCTCAGGCTCCAGGCTTGCCTGGTGCACTTGGTTTCTGGATATATCTTAATGCCAGATCTATCCCAGTGCCCTAGGTGTCAGATTGTCCCTGGGACCAGGTCAGCCCCAGTGACTCCAGGCTCCAGACTGCTCCTAGGACCAGGCTGGCCTCCACAACCCCAGATTTCAGACCAGCCCCAGAACCAGGCTTGCCCCTGCAACTCTAGTCACCAGGCCAGTGTCCATAGATCCAAGTTCCAGGCTGGCGCCTGTGGATATAGGCTCCAGGACTGCCTAGTGCCAGGCTGGCCCCTGTGGTCACAGACTCCAAATCCACCCTAAGTTCCAGAATAGCCCAGAACTAGCTTGGCTCACACTAATCCAGAATTCAGGTCCACCCCAGTTCCAGGTTGGCAGCCCTAGCCCTAGCTCTTAAGCATCTCTAGACCCAGGTACCAGGCCAGCCTAGGGCTAGATTAGTTTCTGTCACCCCACTCTCAAGGCCTGTTTCTATCATCTCATGCTTTAGCAGACCCATGGTCCAGGCCCATCACAGTTGACTCCAGTATTGGGCTCGTGCCCACAGACCCAGTATCTAGGACTGCTTCTGTGGACCTAGGTTTCAGTCCAGGTTCTCCAGCCCTAAGACCCAAGCCAGTCTTTGTGGACCTAGTCCCCATGCCAGCCCAGAAGACCTAGAGTCTAGGCCAGAACTCACACACCCAACCTCCAGGCCATTCGCCAGCTTCTAGTCCAGCCTCTTTGGCTCCAGGCACCAGTCTAGTGCCTATGGTCTCAGGCTCTAGACTGTCCCCACCCCACCCAAGCCCTAGACCAGCTTTCAGCTTCAGGCTGGATTTTGTGACCCAAAATCCAATAAACTCAGGGCCCAGCTGTGCTCTAGCAGACCCAAGGTACATGCTGAGTTCAGTAGACCTTGATACTAGGCTGGTTATCATGGACCAAGGCTCTAGGAACATTTCTGAAGGAAGACTCAGGATCTAGGTCAGCCCCCATCTACCAAGATCCTAGGCTTATTTCTCCAGATTCAGGCTCTAATCTGGCACCAGTACCAGGCCAGTCCCCATGGCCTCAGATTCTATGCTCCTCCCAGTAGACCCAAACACTAGGACCATTCCAGAACCTAGCCAGCCCCTGCAGACACAGGCTCAATGCCCACATCAGTGCCATGTCAGTCCCTGTGGACCTAGGCTTTCATCCAGCACCTACTGGTACAGACTCTAAGCCTGCCCTTATAGACATAGGCTTTATGTTCATCCCCACATACCCAGTGAAAATATCCACCCCAGTGGATCCAGGATTCAGTCCCAACTCTACAGACCCAGGAATCAGGCCTGCTGGAATAGGCACCAGGCCAGCCTGCCTGAAGACTTCAGCAACAATTTCACTTGCAGATCACAAAGACACCCTACCAAGAACTGCTGGATGACTGGGAAAGAATTTTTCCAGACAAAGCTAGTATGCAAAGACTAGAATGACTTTCCTTTTCTTCAAATGTGCAGACACCAATGCACAGCCTAAAAATCAAGAACTATCAGAGAAAAATGATACCACCAAAGGAAAAGAAAGAATAACCAATAACTGGCCCTAAAGAAATAAAGATTTATAAACTTTTTGGTAATGAAATTAAAATTTAAAATGCTCAGTGAGCTTCAAGAGAACACAGATAGATGACTAAAAAGAATCAGAGAAATAACACATGTACAAAATATAAAGTTCACCAAAGAGATAGAAATAATTAAAAAGACAGCAATTCTGGACATAAAGGACACAATGGATGAACTAAAAATTTCATAGAGTTCTTTGAAAGCAGATTTGATCAAGTAGAATAAAGAATCAATGAGCACAAAGCACATCATTTGAAATTACTGAGTCAGAAACACACACAAAAAAGTAAGGAAAGTGAAGACATTTTATGACAATTATGGAACATCAGTAAGAGAACCAAAGTACACATCATATGTGTCCCAGTAAGAGAAGACAAACAGATAGGGAAAGAAAGCTTATCTGATGAAATAATAACAGAACACTTTCCAAGTCTGGTGAAAGAGAAATATACAAGTATAGGAATGTTAAAGGTGTTTTATAAGATTCAGTCCAGTCAAGATTAAAAGACATGTTTTAATTAAACTGTCAAAAATCAAAGAAAAGGAAGATTCTGAAAACAAAAGGAGAAAAGGAGCAAATAATATATGAGGGAGTTCCAATAAGGCTAATAGCAGATTTATGAGCAGAAACTTATGGGCTGAGAGCATAGAATGATATATTCAGTGTTCTATAGGACAAAAGTGTCAACCAAAAATACTGTTCCCAGGAAAATTTGCTTTTTGCAAATAATGGAGAGATTAAAAACTTTGCTAGAGAAACAAAAATTGAGGGAGTTTATCACCATCAAAGCTGTCTTACAGGAAATGATAGAGAACAAATGTTAGGACAAAAAGCCTGTTGTAATAAATTGAAGAAGACTGAAATCATATCAGTTATCTTTCCAGATCACAATGGCATGAAACTAGAAACTAACAGTAGGAGAACTTTTAGCAAATTCACAAATACATGAAAAATTAAACAGCATGCATCTGAACAACAGATGGATTAAGGAGGAAATTAAAATGGAAACTAAAAAATATGTTGAGACCAGTAAAAAATGGAAACTCAACATACCAAAACTTGTAAGATGCTCAAAACATTTACATTGAAAAAGAAGAAAGGTCTTAAACAACCTAATGTTACACTTCAAGGAACTATAAAAAGAACAAACTCAGCCTAAAGTTAACAGAATGAAGAAAAAAAATAAGGATCAGAGCAGTTAAACTAAATAGAAACTATAAAAACAATAAAAACCCCTGAAATTTGGTCTTTGGAAAGATTAATAAGATTGACAAACCTTTATCCAGATTAAGGAAAAAGCAGAGCAAAAAATATAAATAAAATCATAAATAAAAAGGGAAATTACAACTTATATCAAAGAGGATCAGAAGAGACTATTATGACCAAGTATATGCCAACAAATTGGATAATCTAAAATAAATGGGTAAATTCCTGGATACATAAAACGCTCCAAGATGAAAAAATTGAAAATTTAAACTGACCAATAATGAGCAAGGAGGTTAAATTTGTAATAAAAATTATTCCATCAAATAAAAGCCCAGGACATTATGGCTTCACTGCTGAATTCCACCAAACATGTAAAGAAGAACTAATGTCAATCCTTCTAAAACCCTTCCAGAAAAATCGAAGAAGAGGGAATACTTCCAAAGTTATTTTACAAGACTATCAAAACCCTGATAAAAAAGATAGGGACACTTCAACAACTGAGAATAATAGGCAACAGCACTGATGAACACAGATGAATCAATAAAATATTAATTCTAGCAAACTAATCTCAACAGCATGTCAAAAAGATCATCACGATACAGTGGGCTTTAATATAGGGATACAAAGATAGTTCAACATACAGATCTATAAATGTGAAATACCACCTTAAAAGTATAAATAACAAAATCCATATGATCACCTGATAGATGCAGAAAAAACATTTGATAAAGTTCACCATCATTTCATGGTTATGAACTCTCAACAATTGAGGTACAGAAGGAATGTAGCTTGTACAATAAAGACCATATATGATAAACCCACAGCTAACATCACACTTAATGGTGAAAAGTGAAAAACATTTTTCTAAGATTAACAAGACAAGGATGCTCACTCTGACTACTTCTATTCAATGCATTGATGGAAGTCCTACTTAGAGCAATTAGGTAAGAGAAAGAAATTTAAAGCATCCAAATGGGAAAGGAAGTAGCTAAATATGTACCTGTTTGCAAATAGCATATATTTAAACATATAAAAATCCTAAAGACTGCAGCAAACTAGGTTAAAACTAGTAAGCAACTCAGTAATGTGGCATTCTTCAAAGAAATATAAAACACCAAAAAATGTATATGTAGTCACAAAACCTCCTTAAGAACAAAATTAATCATAAGCAACAAGAACAAAACTGGAGATATCACACTACCTAACTTCAAAATGTACTATAAAGCAATAGTAATGAAAACAGGATGGTACTGGCATAAAAACAGATACATGGAGCCATGGAACAGAACGGAACGTCCAGAAATAAATCCATGCATTTAAGATGATTAATTTGACAAAGTTGACAAGCAGACATGAATGGGGAATGAATAGTCTCTTTAATAAACACTATTCAAAAAAATGTGCATATCCACAATCAGAAAATTGAAATTAGACCTTATCTCACACCACATACAAAAATCAAACCAAAATAGTTTAATGACTTAAATGTAAGCCTTGAGACTGCAAGACCACTAGAAAAAAAACTTCCTGATATTAGTTGGGGTAATGATTTTTGAATATAATCCCTGAAGCACAGATAAGGAAGGCCAAAACAGACAAATGAGATTACATCAAACTAGAAAAGTTTCCATACAGCAAAAACAAACAAACAAAACAAACAAACAAAAAATCAACAGGATGAAGAGGCAACCTATGCAATGGAAGAAAATATTTGCAAAGCATACATTTGATAAGGAGTTGATATTTAAAATAATAAGAAACTTAATAGCAAGAAAATAAACCAAATTAAAAATGGGCAAAGACCCTGAATAGATCTTTCTCTCTCTCTCTCTCTCTCTCTGTGTGTGTGTGTGTGTGTGTGTTTCTTTTTACTAGTTTGTAATAATCTTAAAAACTCTATCACATCCAGAAACCACCACAGGTGAGAGGATGAGAGAGATAGAGAATTAATGCTACAGTATGTGGACAGAGTGGGGAATCCAGGGATTCCCTAGGGTAGTGTGGAATGGAGGCAGGGAGTGTGAATAGGAGGCCGTGGCTTGGATCCTTATTGCTGCATGGGTGTTGGATAGCAGAGGAGACAGGGACTCAAGTTGAACTGGGAAATAGGGAACATCTCACACCAAAGGCAATGGCAGTTGGGGGTCAGGGGGATTACAGTACATTTTCTACACAGACTACAGGTGTGAGTGAGAGCTTCAGAGACTTGCATCCCTACCTGGGAAGAAATTAGTTAGAGGTTGTTTGACTTAAAGCTCCCAAATTGGTATCTGGTCCAGTTTCCTAAAATGGCAGCTCACCATTCACAGAGAGGTACTGAGAGGAAAAGTATAGCAAGAATATTTGGTTTGGAGCTCAAGTAAGGGATAAGGGGAGACAGTGGTGCTCTCTAAATCTGACTCAGAAAAGCAAGGATTGAAAGAGGGCCTTGGGTGAAATGGTGGCCAACATTGTGGGAGAAGACATTGCACCAGAAGCTGTAGGTATTCCTGAGAGCTCAGGGACATGGAAGTTCACATTAGGTGGCAAAACAACCAAGAACAAAAAATTAGGACTTCATGTTGCTGTCACCTGGCATAACATATATCAGGTATTTTTTTTTTCCTTTTAAAATGTAAGGCAACTTGTCAACACATAATTTAAAAACTGCTCTTCTGTCACATTGCTTCAGATCACTAGAGAATACCTGGCTAAAGAGCAGTGGGTAGTAAACAAAACTCAATGTCTTAAGAACCATCAGCTCACATTGCCGAGACACAAGTGGAAAAAGGGAAGGGCTTTTTTGATGCAACAATTTTTTTAAAAAAAGCAAAATTCTGCATCTTTAACAGAAGAAGGGTGTAAAAATTTATAACAAAGCCTAATCTAAGTTTTAAGTTACAGAAAAGTGTTAAATTCTAGCTAACTTATCATCACTTGGGAATCAGACCATTGGGCACGGAGTGGATGAAGGGGTGTCCTAAGAATAAACACGGGGCAAGAGGGGCTGTTTCCAAAGCAGGCTCATCTCCAATTCTTAGAACCATACTCATTAGGAAAAGGAAGCACTCAAGGAACTGAAAGCTTCGTGGAGGTTTTTGCCCCGCTTTCTTCTTTAAACTGAAGGTGCTTGTGGAGTCACTCACACTCAATGCTATTCAAACCCAAACTACATTTACACAGACACATGACATTAAAATTTATACTGTAGAGCAACATTCTTAGCCAGTGTAGAGAAAACAAGTGCATTTTAACTTTTTTCTTTTTTTGTGTGTTTTTAATCCCAAACTCCAATGTGATCCATCATTCCTTACCTACTTAATTCCTCGAGTAAGGTATTTTTTGTTTGTTTGTTTTGCTTGGTTTTTGTTTGTTTGTGTTTTTTGTTTTGTTTTGTTTTGTTTTCTGAAGAGGGGGAAGGAGGGCAATGAGGGCAGCAGGTAAGTCAGGAGAGAGGCAACAGTGGGAAAGGGATCTTGGTTACACTGAATGGTCACTGTGCTTATGTACGTTTGGAAAGGGGAGTCTGAAGTCAGGATGTCAACACAAAGATTTTAGTACAAGGAAAAAAGTTTGAAGGAAATTAAAAGTGCTAGTCCAGTGAAAACATGAATGATAAAAGAGCAAAATAGCCTTATTACTGTTTTGGAGAAACACCAATAAGGCATCAACACAACCTGGGGTAGTGGCTCACGCGTGCGCCCTGGAAAGGAAGTGAAGTTCACTCTGCAGCACTCCTGGAGCGGGTCTGGGCTGTGGGCTCCGCCAGCATGAGGCAGCTCAGCCCACTCGCCCAGCCCCAGGAGGATGGGTGAGAAGGATGAGGAGGGGTTTCTCCAGGTCGAGGGTGTTCCGGGTGCCAGAATCACCCAGCGCAGCACTCTGTGGTGTGCGGACACCCTCTTCCCAGCCGGCAGCCGCTAGCTCCCCACAGCCATCCTGAATAGACATTTCTCAAAGGAGGACATAAAAATAACTATCAGGTATTTTTGTTTTGTTTTTGTTTTTGTTTTGCTCAACAGTACTCATTATCAAGAAAAGGCAAATTAAAACCACAATATCACCTCACACCTGTTAGAATTGCTATTATCAAGAAAGATAACAACTGTTGGAGAGGCTGTGAGGAAATGAGAACACTTGTGCACTGTTTGTGGGAATGTAAATTAGTGCAGCCTTATGCAAAACAGTCAAAACAGTACAAGGCTTTCTCATAAAGCTAAACATAGAGCAATCATATGATCCAGCAATCCCTACTGCATATATGTTTAAAGGAAATGAGCTCTCTTCCTCGGCGCTGCCTACGGAGGTGGCAGCCATCTCCTCCTCCGCATCATGGCTGCCCTCAGACCCCTTGTGAAGCCCAAGATCGTCAAAAAAAGAACCAAGAAGTTCATCCGGTACCAGTCAGACCAATATGTCCAAATTAAGCGTAACTGGCGGAAACCCAGAGGCATTGACAACAGGGTTTGTAGAAGATTCAAGGGCCAGATCTTGATGCCCAACATTGGTTATGACAGCAAAAAAAAAAAAAAGCACATGCTGCCCAGTGGCTTCCGGAAGTACCTGGTCCACAAGGTCAAGGAGCTGGAAGTGCTGATGATGTGCAACAAATCTTACTGTGCCGATATCGCTCACGATGTTTCCTCCAAGAACCGCTAAGCCATCGTGGAAAGAGCTGCCCAACTGGCCATCAGAGTCACCAACCCCAATGCCAGGCTGCGCAGTGACGAAAATGAGTAGACAGCTCGTGTGCACGTTTTCTGTTTAAATAAATGTAAAAACTGCATTTAAAAAAAAAAAAGGAAGTGAAATCAGTACAGGCACACCTCATTTTACTGCACTTCACTTTATTGAACTTCACAGGTACTGTAGTTTCACAAAGAGGTTTGTGTCAACCCTGCATGAAGCAAGTCTACTGGCATCATTTTTCCAGCAAATGTGCTCCCTTCCTGTCTGTGTTACCTTTTGGTCATTCCCACAATATTCAGACTTTTTTTGTGTTATTTTGTCTGTTAAAGTGATCTGTGATCAGTGATTTTTAATGGTACTATTTTAGCTGTTCTGGAGCACCACAAACTGCACCTGTATAACACAGCAAACTTATTTGATAACTGTTGTGTGTGTTCTGACTGCTTCATCGACTGACAGTTCCCAGACTCTCTCCTCTCCTCCAGCCTCCCTGTTCCATGACACACAGCAACATTTAAATTACTCCAATTATTAGCTATACAATGGTCTATAATTATTCAAGTGAAGGGAAGAGTCACCGGTCTTTCATTTTAAACAAAAAACTAAAAATGATTAAGCGTAGTGAGGAAAATACATCAAAAGCCAAGACAATCCAAAATATGAGTATTTTGCACCAGTTAGCCAGGTTGTGAATGCAAGGAAAAATCTTTGAAGGAAATTAAAAGTGCTAATCCAGTGAACACATAAATGACGAGAAAGCAAAATAGCCTTATTGCTGTTTTGGAGCGAGTTTTAGTGCTCTGGATAGAAAATTAAACTAGCCAAAACATTCATAAACCAAAGCTTAATCCCTAGCAACACTCTAACTCTTTTAAATTATTTGAAGGCTAAGAGAGGTGAGGACACTGCAGAAAAAAAGTTGGAAGCTAGCAGAGGTTGGTTCATGAGGTTTAAGGAAAGAAGCCATTTTCTTTTTCTTTCTCTTTTTTTTTTCTTTTGGACAGTTTCACTGGGTTTCTCAGGCTGGAATGCAGTCGCGCCGCGATCAAGGCTCACTGCAACCTCCGCCTCCTGGTCTCAAGGGATTGTCCTCCCTCAGCCTCCTGGTTAGCTGGGATTACAGGTGCCCACTACCACACCTGGCTGATTCCTTCCTTCCTTCCTTCCTTCCTTCCTTCCTTCCTTCCTTCCTTCCTTCCTTCCTTCCTTCCTTCCTTCCTTCCTTCCTCCCTCCCTCCCTCCCTCCCTCCCTCCTTCCTTCCTTCCTTCCTTCCTTCCTTCCTTCCTTCCTTTCCCTCCCTCCCTCCCTCCCTCCCTCCCTCCCTCCCTTCTTTCTTTTTTGTATTTTTAGTAGAGACAGGGTTTCACCACGTTGTCAAGGCTGTTCTCAAATTCCTGACCTCAGGTGATCCACCAACCTCAACCTCCCAAAGTGCTGGAGTTACAGGCATGAGCCACCGTACCTGGCCCATTTTCATGACATAAAAGCGCAAAATATTGGGAGGCCCGGTGAGTGAATCACGAGGTCAGGAGATTCAGACCATCCTGGCTAATAGAGTGAAACCCCGTCTCTACTAAAAATACAAAAAAAAAAAAAAAAAAGCCGGGCATGGTGACTGGTGCCTGTAGTCCCAGCTACTCTGGAGGCTGAGGCAGGAGAATGGTGTGAACCTGGGAGGCGGAGCTTGTGGTGAGCCGAGATCACGCCACTGCAACTCCAGCCCAGGCCACTCCATCTCAAAAAAATAAAAAATAAAACGTACAAAGGGAAGCAGCAAGTGCTGATGTAGAAACTGGAGAACTGGAGCAGGTTATCCACAAGATCTAGCTAAGATACTTAATGAAGGTGGCTACACAAAACAAGTTTCCCATGTCCCCATGTAGATAACACAGGTTTCTATTGGAAGAAGATGCCATCTAGGACTTTCACAGCTAGGAAGGGGATGTCAACGCATAACTTCAAAGCTGCAAAGGAAACGTTGGCTTTCTCATTAGGAGTTTATCCAGCTGGTGACTTTAACGTGAAGCCAATGCTCAGTTGCCATTCCAAAAATCCAGGGGCCCTAAGAATTATGCTAAATATCCTTTGCCTATGCTCTATAAATGGAAGAACAAAGCCTAGATTCAGCACTACCTGTTACAGCATGGTTTACTGAATATTTTAAGCCTACTAGTGAGACCAAGTGCTCAGGAAAAAAATATTCTTTTAAAAATATTACTGCTCATTGACAATGCACCTATTCATTCAAGTGCTGTGATGGAGATGTACAAGGACATTAATTTTTTTTCGTGCTTGCTAACATACATTCTTTCCATGTCTTATTATTTAAGAAATACATTCTGAAGGGCTACAGCTGCAATACATTGTGATTTCTCTGATGGATCAGGGCAAAGTAAATTGAAAACTTCTCGGAAGGATTTTCCATTACATATGACATTAAAAACATTCACGATTCATGGGAAGAGAGCAAGCTATCAACATCCATAGGAATTTGGAAGAAGGTGATTCCAATCCTTGCAGATAACTTTGAAGCGTTCAAGATTTAAATGGAGGAAGTAACTGCAGATGTGGTGGAAATAACAAGAGAACTAAAATTAGAGGTAGAGCCTGAAGATCTGACTGAATTGCTGCAATCTCATGACAAAACCTGAATGGATAAGAAATTATTTCTTATGGATGAAGAGGCCAAAGAAAGTGGCCTCTTAAGATAGAAACTACTCCTGATGATGATTCTGTGAACATTGCTGAAATGATAACAGGATTTCTAACATTACATCAACCTCGTTGATAAAGCAGTAGCAGGGGTTGAAAGGATTGATTCCAATTTTGAATGAAATTTTACGTAGGTAAAATGCTACCAAACAGCATTACATACTACAGACAAATCTTTTGTGAAAGGAAGAGTTAATCAATGCAGCAAACTTATTTGTTGTCTTGTTTTAAGAACTTGCCTTAGCTACCTTAACCTTCAGCAAGTCCCACCCTGGTCAGCAGCCATCAACATTGAAATAAGACCTTGCACCAGCCAAAAGATTATGACTCTTTGAAAGCTCAGATTATCTTAGGCGTTATATAACAATAAAGTATTCAAAATTAAGAGAGGTAATTTTTAGAGACATAATGCAATTTGACACCTATAGACTAGAGTATAGTGTGAACGTAACTTTTATTGCACTGAGAAACCATAAACTTTGTGTGACTTGCTTTAATGAAATATTCATTTTATTGCAGTGGTCTGGAACTGAACCCTCAATATCTCTGAGATAGGCCGGTATGTTAAACAGATATCTGCACTTCTATGTACATTGTAGAATTACTCACAATAGCCAAGACATAGAATCAAACTAAGTGTCTATCGACAGATTTATAAACATTAAAAATGTGGTACATATGCACAATAGAATACTATCCAGCTTCTAAAAAGAAGGAAATTCGGTCATTTGAAAGCACATAGATGAACTTGGAGTACATGATGTTAAGTAAAATAAACCAGGTACAAAGACGAACACCACTTTATGTAACTTACATGTGAAATCTGAAAAAGTTAAATTCATAGAAGCAGAGAGTATAATGGTGGTTACCAGGCATTGGAGGAAGTGGTAAGGATTGGGGAGATGGTCACAGGATACAAAATTTCAGTTGATAATTGGAGCAGTCCAATAAATCTATTGTACAGCATGGTGACTATATTTCAAAATGCTCTTTTCTGAAAATTGTTATGAGAATACATCTTAAGTGTTCTCACCGAAACATAAAAGTATCTAAGATAGTGCATATATGAATGAGCTCTCCTGTGCCATTTTACAATGTGTACATATTTTAAAACATCATGTTGTACTCAATAAATATATACAATTTTTATTTGGAAATAATAGTTAATGGTTTAAAAACATATTCACTAAGAAAAAAAAGAAGGAAATAGTTTTGTTTCACAGTCCCAGTTTTGAAAAGCAAAAATTAAATATTCATTTCTTTTTCTCCTGGCCATCATTTTTTTAAAAGGTGTCAGAGCCCACCCAAACATATGATACTGCCAGTTAGTACTACAATCATCCCACGGTATCGTGGAGGAATTGGTTCCGGGATCCCCAATGATACTAAAATCCACTCATACTCAAGTCCTGCAGTTGGCTCTCTGGAACCTGCAGATAGGAAAAGTCAGCCTTCTGTGTACACAGGTTTTGAATCCTGCAAATACTGCATTTTCAATCTGCATCTGTTGCAGATGTGGAACCTACTGATATGGAGTATTGACTGTATTTATTGAAAAAAATCCAACCATAAGTGGACCCATGCAGTTCACATCTGTGTTGTTCAAGGGTCAACTGTATTTTTCAGGATATTTAATAATTAGATATATAGTCATATAACTAATATATTCATATTCAAGATAATATATTCATATTCAAGCAATCTTGGGGTCAGTATAATTGTCTATACTTTAGAGATAAAGGAACTGTTGTTAGATGAATTCATCCAAAGTCACACAAGTGGTTAAATGGCAGTGGTAAAACTATGTTTGAATAAATGACTAAATGATTCTTGATTGCAAGTGCAAATCAAAGGAACATCAAGTAAATGAGTACCAAATGTATTGCTATCATATAGAGATACTTTACTCATTAGCATTGTTGGTTACAAGCAGTTCTCTGGCTGCCTTAGGCAAAAAGGAATTCATTATTGAGGAAAGATCTTAGCACTCAGCTTGGGAACAGAGCGCACCTGTTAAGGATTATATTGTGTTCCCTCAAAACTCACGAGTTGAAGACTTAACCCCCAATGTGACTGTGTTTGGAGACAGAGCCTTTAAGGAAGTAGTTAATGATTAAAAGGGCTTCTAGATCAACAAGGAAACTGGCAGATGATATGGTCTCAGAGAGCAGATGGCAATTAGAAGAGGAATATTTGTCTGTACATCTCACTTGATGTCAAAGGTTCTGGGGCCTTAGTCCTGGGTCAGTTATTTTCATCTTGTGTAATTTTGAGCAAGCTATTTTCCCTATCTCTATCTCTATTTTCTGCTCTATAAAATGTGGATAATAGTAATGATTACCTCATAGAGTTGTGAGGACCAAATGAAACAATATACTAAGAAGTTAGAATGTACCTGGCATACTGTTAATTTCTCAATAAATGTAGGTCATTATTATTCAAAACCTATAGTCAGGCAACTTGAAGACATCATTGAATTTCTCTTAGTTACATTCTCAGTGTCCTTTAATTGAATGCCCATAGCAGCTTTAAAAGACTTCCCTGGTAAATAACAAATTCTTTATTTGTTATGAAGCATGAGGGAAGCATGAGGGAAAAGTGGAGATGGGGTTGGGCATCTAATAGGCCCTGGTGCAGAATTTGTTATTGAGAAACATACGATCTCACGGGAAGAGAGTTAAGGGAACTGAGTTTAGAAGGAGTGAGCCTATGAAAGTTCTGTCAAAAGTAAGCACATTCATAAATATAGTTGGTTTTACAGTAATGAAAATATTATAATACAGACTTCAAGCAAAATAGCTACCGATTTACATATTATTTCCATTCAAAGAGTTAAGATTATTGATGCTTCTAGTGGATCAATCCTGATACTTAGATATCAACCTTCTCACTCTTTCTCAATCAATGACCAAATTGTGTAAACTCTGCTTTTGAATTATCTCATATCTATGGATCTCTTCTCATCTCAATAGGTTATTATGCTAGCTCAGGTGTCCATCATCTCTTGTGTGTATCCCACTAACAGACATCCTCCTCCCGACCATGTTTTTCCAGTCCTAACTTTCCAGTGGCTTGCCATTTCCCCTGTGATGATTTAGAAACTTTTTAACATAACTTACAAACCTTTTCCCACCTGTCACCCACTTATTTCTGTAGTTCTACAGAAGTGAGGAAGATACATCCAGGAACCATACAATAGTAATTGTGTCCCCCACATGTCTGGAGTTTCTGGCAGTGTCCAAATGTTATGTAATACAGTTCTCTGGAAGAAGGCCAACTCAATTGTCTATATTTTTTTGGTTCTTTAAAAATTATTTTTAATAATTTTTGTGGGTAAGGCGTAGGTGTATATATTGATGCAAAAATCCTCAACAAAATACTAGGAAATCAAATTCAAGAATACATTAGAAAGATTATTCATCATGACCAAGTGCAATGTATCCCTGTGATGCAAGGATAGTTCAAAATATGAAAAACAATCAATGTGATACACTGTATCAAAAGAATGAAAGATAAAAAACATATAATCATCTCAATGGATGTGGAAAAAACATTTGATAAGATTCAACAGTCCTTCATAATAAAACCTCTGAACAAACTAGGAATAGAAGAAACATACCTCAACAGAATAAAAGATATATATGACAGACCCACAGCTAGTATCACACTGAATGGAGAAAAGCTGAAAGCCTTTTTTCCAAGATCTGGAACACACCAAGGATGCCTACTTTTACCAGTGTTTGCTAATATTTTTATGAGGATTTTTGCATCAATATTCAACAGAGGTATTGGACTGTAGTTTTCTGTGTTTTGATGTGCCATTGGTTTTGGTATCAGGATAATTCTTGCCTCATAGAATGAGTTTGGAAGTATTCCCTTCTCTATTTTTTTTTTTTTTTTTTTTACTTTTTCCCATTTTTCTATCGGAATTCTTTACCTTTTTTTATATACTTTAAGTTCTGCAATACTTGTGCAGAATGTGCAGGTTTGTTACATAGGTATAAATGAGCCACGGTAGTTTGCTGCACCCATCAACCTATCATCTACATTAAGTATTTCTCCTAATACTATCCCTCCCCTAGCCCTTCACCCGCTGACACGCCCCAGTGTATGATGTTCCCCTCGCTGTGTCCATTTGTTCTCATGGTTCAACTCCCAATTATGAGTGAGAACATGCGGTGTTTGGTTTTCTGTTTCTGTGTTAGTTTGCTGCCTTCTTCTTTATTTTTCAGAACAGTTTCAGTAGGATTGATATTCTTCTTTAAATGTTGGTAGAATTCAGCAGTGAACCTATCAGGTTCTGGGCTTTTCCTTACTCAGAGACTTTACTATAGCTTCGATCTCATTACTTGCTCTTGGTCGGTTCAGGTTTTGGATTTCTTCCTGGTTCAATCTTAGTAGGTTATATGTGTCTAGGAATTTGTCCATTTCTTTTAGATTTTCCAATTTATTGGTATATAGGCTGGGCATAGTGGCTCATGCCTGTAATCCTAGCACTTTGGGAGGCCAAGGCAGGTGGATATACGGACCTCAGGAGTTCGAGACCAGCCTTGGCAACACTGTGAAACCCCATCTTCACTAAAATACGAAAAGAAAAAAAAAAATCAGCCAGACGTGGCGACGTGTGCCTGTAGTTCCAGCTACTCAGGAGGCTGAGGCAGAAGAATTCCCATAACCCGAGAGGCAGAGGTTGCAGTGAGCCGAGATCATGTCACTTCACTCCAGCTTGGGTGACGGAGTGAGACTTTTCTCTAAAGAAAAATAAAATTCCAATTTATTGGTATATGATTGCTCATGGTAGCCACTAATAATCCTTTGAATTTCTGCGGTATTAGTTATAATGTCTCCTTTTTTATTTCTAAATATATTTTTGGGGGTCTTGTCTCTTTTTCTTAGTCTGGCTCAAAGTTTGTCAATTTTGTTTAAAGTTTCAAAAGACCCTGCTTTTATTTCCTTAATCTGTCATACTTTTTTCCATTTCGATTTCATTTATTTCTGCTGTGATGTTTATTATACCTTTTGCTCTATAAATTTTGGGTTTGGTTTGGTCTTCCTTTTCTAATTCTTTAAGATGCACTGACAAACTCTGTCCCAGTTCCAGGATGGCAGCTATAGCCCTAGTCCTTAGCCAGGTATCTGGCAAGAATCTGCAGACTCAGGCCCCAGGCCTGCCTAGGGCTATGCTTGTTTTTGCCACCCCACTCTCCAGGCCAGTTCCTATGGTCTCATGCTCCAGTAAACCCAGGGTCCAGGTCCATCACAGCTGACTCCAGTATTGGGATGGTTCCTACAGACCCAGTATCTAGGACTGCCTCTGTGGACCTAGGTTTCAGTCTAGTTCCTACATCCCTAGTGCCCAGGCCAGGCTTTGTGGCCCTAGTGCCCATGCCAGCTTCTGAAGACCTTAGTTCTAGGCCAGATCTCACACACCCAGCCTCCAGGCCATTCCACAGGTTTTGGCCAGCCCCTGTGGCTACAGGCACCAGTCTAGCACCTATGGTCTCAGGCTCTAAACTGGACCCATCCCACCCCAGCCCTAAGCCAGCTTCAGGTTGCAGGCTGATTTTTGTGACCCAGGATCCAATAAACTCAGGGCTCAGCTGTGCTCTAGCAGACCCAGGGTACAGGCCGAATTCACCTGACCATGATGCCAGGCTGGCCATCATGGACCAAGACTCTATGACCATCTCTGAAGACTCAGGCTCCGGGTCAGCCCCCATCTACCAACATCCCAGGCCCATTTTCCCAGATTCAGGCTACAATCCGGCACCAGTACCAGGACAGTCCCCATGGACTCAGTTTTCAGGCTCTTCCCAGCAGACTCAGACACTAGGCTCATTCTAAAACCTGGCCAGCCCCTGCAGACACAGGCTCAATGCCCACCTGAGAGCCATGTTAGCCCCTGTGGAGCCAGGATTCAGTCCAGCACCTATTGGTACAGGCTCTTTGCAGCCCTTATAGACATAAACTTCGTGTTCATCCCCACATATCCAATGAAAAGATCCACTCCAGTGGATCCAGGCTTCAGGCCCAACTGTACAGACCCAGGAACCAGGCCACCTGCTGACACAGGCACAAAGCCAGCCTGCCTGAGGACTTCCACAAAAAGTTTACCTACAGACCACAATAGACACCCTACCAAAAGTTGCTGGATGACTGGGAAAGGGTTTTTGCAGAAAAAGCCAGTATGCAAGGACTAGAATAAGTTTCTTGTTTTTCAAATGTGCAGACATGAAGGCACTGCCTAAAAATCAAGATCAAGAACAATCAGGGAAAAATGATACTACCAAAGGGAAAAAAAATCTTAACCAATAGCTCACCCTAAAGAAATAAGGTTTATAAACTGTCTGTCAATGAATTTAAAATAATTGTCTTTAAAATGTCGGTGAGCTACAAGAGAACACAGATAGATGACTAAAAAGAATCAGAAAAATAATACATGAACATAACTTAGAAGGAAATTATTGTGAAGCCTGAAGTATTGCATGTAGTCTACATAAATAGAGGAGTAAGCCTGGAGGGAGTAAAATCAGGAGGCACAGCTGGGCTTAGATCATTTAGTAGGTAGGTGCAATTGAAGGAGCTGAGGTTTTAGGAATAGTGAATTCCTTTTTATCTTGGTGCTCTCCCATCAGTTCATGTTTTCAAATATTTATTGCCCAAATCTATCTCCACAGCACTGAACTCTCATCTAAGCTCCAGATATTAATATTTTGTGGTGTCTTTGACATCTACTCTTGGATATGCCACAGGCATTTCACTCTTAACGCCTTTAAAACCAGAGTCATAAAATTTAATTGTGCCCCTCTTCCTGTGTTCCTGAATCTGACAATGATGTCATTACCCATTTGACTACCCAAGCTAGTATCCTGTGGATATTCCTCAGCTTCTTTATCTCTTATATATTGTGTTTTTAAAAAACTATGAAATATATTCTACATGCAAAAGCAGTTTATGACACCCTATATTTCATATAATAAACATCCATGTATCTCCTTCCTAACTTAAGAAATTGCACACTACAAATTATTAGAGGCATACAGAGTGTTTCTCCTTCATCTTATCTCCCTTTCTCATTCTCATGGACAACCGCTAAGTCTGAATTTGTTTTAAAATTATTAGTGTCTTACACTTATTTAGTGACATATACATATGTAGTAAAAGTATAAAGAGTACACTGTTTCATTTTGCTTGTTTTGATTTTACATAAACACATCCAGCTGAATGTGTTCTGTGATTTGTACTACTTTTTTGAGGTTCATTCTAGTAGATGAAATTCTCCATCCACTTTTACAGTTAGAGAGAATTCACTGAAGAAATCAAATGCTTACGCACATTTCAGGGTTTTTCTACTAAAAACTGGACAGTTTTGCTATGAATATATTATAATAGATACTGGCATATTATTTTTAAAAATTGTTGTACCATCTTGCACTTCCACCAGTGAGAAATGAGAGTTCTCATTATACTACGTCTTCATCAAAGCTGGGTATTATCCATATCTTAATATTTGTCAATCGTGTGGGTGACAAACGGCATCTTATAGAGGGTTTCAATAGTAGTTTCCTAATTACTCATGGGATTGAACACTTTTTCATGCTTCAGGCTCTAAAATCATTGTTTATGCCTTTTGCTCATTTTTCTTTTTCTTTCTTTCTTTTTTTTTTTTTTGTGATGGAGTCTTCTATGTCACCCACAATACAGTGGCATGATGTCGGCTCACGGCAACCTTGATCTCCCAGGTTCAAGCAATTCTCCTACCTCAGCCTCCTGAGTAACTAAGACTACAGGCACACACCACCACACCTGGCTAATTTTTGTTTTTTTTTTTAGTAGAGACAGGGTTTCACCATATTGGACAGGCTGGTCTGGAACTTCTGACCTCCTGATTCGCCAGCCTTTGCCACCCAAAGTGTTTTGTTCATTTTTCTACTGAACTGTTATTCTTTTTAGTATTGATTCTACAAGTATTTTAATATTGTAGACATAAATTCCTTATTCATCACATGTATTAAACATGTATTCTAAGTTTCTTCTTGATTTTTCATTTTCTGTTGTCACACAGAACAGGAGACATTAATTTTCATGTTGTCAAGTTTATTAACCTTTTTCTGTCATTAGAACATCTTTCATAGGATATATTGTTTTTTTTTCTAAAAATTGTAAAGGTTTGCTCTTACCATTCAAGTTCATAATCTGGAATAATTTTTTGTATATAGCTTGAAGTAGGTATCACTTTTTATTTTTTGCATATGGATAATGAACTGTTCCAGCGATGCTGACTGAATTGTTCATTTTTTCTCCACTGATCTGTACTGCCAGTTTTGCCACATAAGATTGTTATGGGTTGAACTGTGTCCCCTCATAATTCATGTTACAGTCCTAAACCCTAGTACCTCAAAATGTGACCTTATTTGGACATACAGTTCTTGTTGATATACTTAGTTAAAGTTAGTAGTAGTATAGGCCCCTAATCCAATATTCCTGATATCCTTAGATAAACTTAGGAGTTTATAGATTTCTGTTTTCTGTAACTAGTAACTTCAAGTATTCTGTTTTTATCGAAGCAGCACAGGAAAGGTCATGAGATGCTGAGCAGGCCTGGACTGCAGCTATCTAGGCGCCATAGTGAAGGTTATGAGATAAGCCCTTGTAAGGCACTAGAGTAAGCCTAGATAACAGCCATCTGGGCCCCATAACAAGAGTCACATGTAATCCTGAATTATGCACCTGTCACAATTTGATTGACTGCCTTTCTTCTGCCTCTGTATCCTTGCTTTCATGCCACTACACTTCACACTGCTGTAAGCTTGTTTCAAGGTAGCCCATCTTAGAACTGTGTATAAAAGTCAGGTGCTGTCTTTGTTCTGGGACCAGTGTTTGGCTGTTAATCTTGTGGGTTTGAATGCACTCAATAAAATCCTCCTGTTTTATCCTGTTGAAAGGGAACAGGAAAACAACTACCCAAAATGAGTAGATGTAACAATTTCTGAG